>NW_020874302.1:0-7135 GCF_003935025.1 Abrus precatorius | reverse complement strand
AGGGGACCAAAAGAGACCAAAACTGGAACTTGGGTCCAAAGCGCCAAAATGTGCCAAAAGGGGAGAAGGTGGTGAGAAGGCCTTGCTTTGAGTCCTAGGAGTGATATTAAATGAGTTCAGTGGCCTCAGACGAGTTTTCGCACGTTTCCACTGCCGGTAAGCAAAAGGGACCAAAAGGGACCAAAACTGGAACTTGGTCCAAAAGCGCCAGAAAGTGCCAAAAGGGAGAAGGTGTGAGAAAGCTTCTTTGCAGTCCTAGGAGTGATATTCAAGGAGTTTCAGTGGCCTGAGACGAGTTTCGCCGTCTTCCTTTGCCGGTAAGAAAAGGGGACCAAAAAGAGACCAAAACTGGAACTTGGGTCCAAAAGCTCCAGAAAGTGCCAAAAGGGGAGAAGGTGGTGAGAAAGCCTTCCTTTGAGTCCTAGATGATATTCAAGGAGTTTCAGTGGCCTGAGACGAGTTTCGCACGTCTTCCCTTTGCGGTAAGCAAAAGGGGACCAAAAGAGACCAAAACTGGAACTTGGGTCCAAAAGCGCCAGAAAGTGCCAAAAGGGGAGAAGGTGGTGAGAAAGCCTTCCTTTGAGTCCTAGGAGTGATATTCAAGGAGTTTCAGTGGCCTGAGACGAGTTTCGCACGTCTTCCTTTGCCGTAAGCAAAAGGGGACCAAAAGAGACCAAAACTGGAACTTGGGTCCAAAAGCGCCAGAAAGTGCCAAAAGGGGAGAAGGTGGTGAGAAAGCCTTCCTTTGAGTCCTAGGAGTGATATTCAAGGAGTTTCAGTGGCCTGAGACGAGTTTCGCACGTCTTCCTTTGCGGTAAGCAAAAGGGACCAAAAGAGACCAAAACTGGAACTTGGGTCCAAAAGCGCCAGAAAGTGCCAAAAGGGGAGAAGGTGGTGAGAAAGCCTTCCTTTGAGTCCTAGAGTGATATTCAAGGAGTTTCAGTGGCCTGAGACGAGTTTCGCACGTCTTCCTTTGCCGGTAAGCAAAAGGGGACCAAAAGAGACCAAAACTGGAACTGGGTCCAAAAGCGCCAGAAAGTGCCAAAAGGGGAGAAGGTGGTGAGAAAGCCTTCCTTTGAGTCCTAGAAGTGATATTCAAGGAGTTTCAGTGGCCTGAGACGAGTTTCGCACGTCTTCCTTTGCCGGTAAGCAAAAGGGACCAAAAGAGACCAAAACTGGAACTTGGGTCCAAAAGCGCCAGAAAGTCCAAAAGGGGAGAAGGTGGTGAGAAAGCCTTCCTTTGAGTCCTAGGAGTGATATTCAAGGAGTTTCAGTGGCCTGAGACGAGTTTCGCACGTCTTCCTTTGCCGGTAAGCAAAAGGGACCAAAAGAGACCAAAACTGGAACTTGGGTCCAAAAGCGCCAGAAAGTGCCAAAAGGGGAGAAGGTGGTGAGAAAGCCTTCCTTTGAGTCCTAGGAGTGATATTCAAGGAGTTTCAGTGGCCTGAGACGAGTTTCGCACGTCTTCCTTTGCCGGTAAGCAAAAGGGACCAAAAGAGACCAAAACTGGAACTTGGGTCCAAAAAGCGCCAGAAAAGTGCCAAAAGGAGAAGGTGGTGAGAAAGCCTTCCTTTGAGTCCTAGGAGTGATATTCAAGGAGTTTCAGTGGCCTGAGACGAGTTTCGCACGTCTTCCTTTGCGGTAAGCAAAAGGGGACCAAAAGAGACCAAAAACTGGAACTTGGGTCCAAAAGCGCCAGAAAGTGCCAAAAGGGAGAAGGTGGTGAGAAAGCCTTCCTTTGAGTCCTAGGAGTGATATTCAAGAAGTTTCAGTGGCCTGAGACGAGTTTCGCACGTCTTCCACTTGCCGGTAAGCAAAAGGGGACCAAAAGAGACCAAAACTGGAACTTGGGTCCAAAAGCGCCAGAAAGTGCCAAAAGGGAGAAGGTGGTGAGAAAGCCTTCCTTGAGTCCTAGGAGTGATATTCAATGAGTTTCAGTGGCCTGAGACGAGTTTCGCACGTCTTCCCTTGCCGTAAGCAAAAGGGGACCAAAAGAGACCAAAACTGGAACTTGGGTCCAAAAGCGCCAGAAAGTGCCAAAAGGGGAGAAGGTGGTGAGAAAGCCTTCCTTTGAGTCCTAGGAGTGATATTCAATGAGTTTCAGTGGCCTGAGACGAGTTTCGCACGTCTTCCTTTGCCGGTAAGCAAAAGGGGACCAAAAGAGACCAAAACTGGAACTTGGGTCCAAAAGCGCCAGAAAGTGCCAAAAGGGAGAAGGTGGTGAGAAAGCCTTCCTTTGAGTCCTAGGAGTGATATTCAATGAGTTTCAGTGGCCTGAGACGAGTTTCGCACGTCTTCCACTTCCGGTAAGCAAAAGGGGACCAAAAGAGACCAAAACTGGAACTTGGGTCCAAAAGCGCCAGAAAGTGCCAAAAGGGAGAAGGTGGTGAGAAAGCCTTCCTTTGAGTCCTAGGAGTGATATTCAATGGAGTTTCAGTGGCCTGAGACGAGTTTCGCACGTCTTCCTTGCCGGTAAGCAAAAGGGGACCAAAAGAGACCAAAATTGGAACTTGGGTCCAAAAGCGCCAGAAAGTGCCAAAAGGAGAAGGTGGTGAGAAAGCCTTCCTTTGAGTCCTAGGAGTGATATTCAAGAGTTTCAGTGGCCTGAGACGAGTTTCGCACGTCTTCCACTTTCAGTAAGCAAAAGGGGACCAAAAGAGACCAAAATTGGAACTTGGGTCCAAAAGCGCCTGAAAGGCAAAAAGGGGAGAAGGTGGTGAGAAAGCCTTCCTCTGAGTCCTAGGAGTGATATTCAATGAGTTTCAGTGGCCTGAGACGAGTTTCGCACGTCTCCCTTGCCGGTAAGCAAAAGGGGACCAAAAGAGACCAAATTTGGAACTTGGGTCCAAAAGCGCCAGAAAGTGCCAAAAAAGGAGAAGGTGGTGAGAAAGCCTTCCTTTGAGTCCTAGGAGTGATATTCAATGAGTTTCAGTGGCCTGAGACGAGTTTCGCACGTCTTCCACTTTCCAGTAAGCAAAAGGGGACCAAAAGAGACCAAAATTGGAACTTGGGTCCAAAAGCGCCTGAAAGGCCAAAAATGGGGAGAAGGTGGTGAGAAAGTCTTCCTCTGAGTCCTAGGAGTGATATTCAATGAGTTTCAGTGGCCTGAGACGAGTTTCGCACGTCTCCCTTGCCGGTAAGCAAAAGGGGACCAAAAGAGACCAAATGGGAACTTGGGTCCAAAAGCGCCAGAAAGTGCAAAAAAGGAGAAGGTGGTGAGAAAGCCTTCCTTTGAGTCCTAGGAGTGATATTCAATGAGTTTCAGTGGCCTGAGACGAGTTTCGCACGTCTTCCACTTTCCAGTAAGCAAAAGGGGACCAAAAGAGACCAAAATTGGAACTTGGGTCCAAAAGCGCCTGAAAGGCAAAAATGGGAGAAGGTGGTGAGAAAGCCTTCCTTTGAGTCCTAGGAGTGATATTCAATGAGTTTCAGTGGCCTGAGACGAGTTTCGCACGTCTTCCTTGCCGGTAAGCAAAAGGGACCAAAAGAGACCAAAACTGGAACTTGGGTCCAAAAGCGCCAGAAAGTGCCAAAAGGGGAGAAGGTGGTGAGAAAGCCTTCCTTTGAGTCCTAGAGTGATATTCAATGAGTTTTAGTGGCCTGAGACGAGTTTCGCACGTCTTCCATTGCCGGTAAGCAAAAGGGGACCAAAAGAGACCAAAACTGGAACTTGGGTCCAAAAGCGCCAGAAAGTGCCAAAAGGGAGAAGGTGGTGAGAAAGCCTTCCTTTGAGTCCTAGAGTGATATTCAATGAGTTTCAGTGGCCTGAGACGAGTTTCGCACGTCTTCCTGCCGGTAAGCAAAAGGGACCAAAAGAGACCAAAACTGGAACTTGGGTCCAAAAGCGCCAGAAAGTGCCAAAAGGGAGAAGGTGGTGAGAAAGCCTTCCTTTGAGTCCTAGTAGTGATATTCAAGGAGTTTCAGTGGCCTGAGACGAGTTTCGCACGTCTTCCTTGCCGGTAAGCAAAAGGGGACCAAAAGAGACCAAAACTGGAACTTGGGTCCAAAAGCGCCAGAAAGTGCCAAAAGGGGAGAAGGTGGTGAGAAAGCCTTCCTTTGAGTCCTAGGAGTGATATTCAAGGAGTTTCAGTGGCCTGAGACGAGTTTCGCACGTCTTCCTTTGCCGGTAAGCAAAAAGGGACCAAAAGAGACCAAAACTGGAACTTGGGTCCAAAAGCTGCCAGAAAGTGCCAAAAAGGGAGAAGGTGGTGAGAAAGCCTTCCTTTGAGTCCTAGGATTGATATTCAAGGAGTTTCAGTGGCCTGAGACGAGTTTCGCACGTCTTCCTTTGCCGGTAAGCAAAAGGGGACCAAAAGAGACCAAAACTGGAACTTGGGTCCAAAGCGCCAGAAAGTGCCAAAAGGGGAGAAGGTGGTGAGAAAGCCTTCCTTTGAGTCCTAGGAGTGATATTCAAGGAGTTTCAGTGGCCTGAGACGAGTTTCGCACGTCTTCCTTTGCCGGTAAGCAAAAGGGGACCAAAAGAGACCAAAACTGGAACTTGGGTCCAAAAGCGCCAGAAAGTGCCAAAAGGGAGAAGGTGGTGAGAAAGCCTTCCTTTGAGTCCTAGGAGTGATATTCAAGGAGTTTCAGTGGCCTGAGACGAGTTTCGCACGTCTTCCTTTGCCGGTAAGCAAAAGGGGACCAAAAGAGACCAAAACTGGAACTTGGGTCCAAAAGCGCCAGAAAGTGCCAAAAGGGGAGAAGGTGGTGAGAAAGCCTTCCTTTGAGTCCTAGAGTGATATTCAAGGAGTTTCAGTGGCCTGAGACGAGTTTCGCACGTCTTCCTTGCCGGTAAGCAAAAGGGGACCAAAAGAGACCAAAACTGGAACTTGGGTCCAAAAGCGCCAGAAAGTGCCAAAAGGGGAGAAGGTGGTGAGAAAGCCTTCCTTTGAGTCCTAGGAGTGATATTCAAGGAGTTTCAGTGGCCTGAGACGAGTTTCGCACGTCTTCCTTTGCCGGTAAGCAAAAGGGGACCAAAAGAGACCAAAACTGGAACTTGGGTCCAAAAGCGCCAGAAAGTGCCAAAAGGGAGAAGGTGGTGAGAAAGCCTTCCTTTGAGTCCTAGGAGTGATATTCAAGGAGTTTCAGTGGCCTGAGACGAGTTTCGCACGTCTTCCTTTGCCGGTAAGCAAAAGGGGACCAAAAGAGACCAAAACTGGAACTTGGGTCCAAAAGCGCCAGAAAGTGCCAAAAGGGGAGAAGGTGGTGAGAAAGCCTTCCTTTGAGTCCTAGGAGTGATATTCAAGGAGTTTCAGTGGCCTGAGACGAGTTTCGCACGTCTTCCTTTGCCGGTAAGCAAAAGGGGACCAAAAGAGACCAAAACTGGAACTTGGGTCCAAAAGCGCCAGAAAGTGCCAAAAGGGGAGAAGGTGGTGAGAAAGCCTTCCTTTGAGTCCTAGGAGTGATATTCAAGGAGTTTCAGTGGCCTGAGACGAGTTTCGCACGTCTTCCTTTGCCGGTAAGCAAAAGGGGACCAAAAGAGACCAAAACTGGAACTTGGGTCCAAAAGCGCCAGAAAGTGCCAAAAGGGAGAAGGTGGTGAGAAAGCCTTCCTTTGAGTCCTAGGAGTGATATTCAAGGAGTTTCAGTGGCCTGAGACGAGTTTCGCGCGTCTTCCTTTGCCGGTAAGCAAAAGGGGACCAAAAGAGACCAAAACTGGAACTTGGGTCCAAAAGCGCCAGAAAGTGCCAAAAGGGGAGAAGGTGGTGAGAAAGCCTTCCTTTGAGTCCTAGGAGTGATATTCAAGGAGTTTCAGTGGCCTGAGACGAGTTTCGCGCGTCTTCCTTTGCCGGTAAGCAAAAGGGGACCAAAAGAGACCAAAACTGGAACTTGGGTCCAAAAGCGCCAGAAAGTGCCAAAAGGGGAGAAGGTGGTGAGAAAGCCTTCCTTTGAGTCCTAGGAGTGATATTCAAGGAGTTTCAGTGGCCTGAGACGAGTTTCGCACGTCTTCCTTTGCCGGTAAGTAAAAGGGGACCAAAAGAGACCAAAACTGGAACTTGGGTCCAAAAGCTCCAGAAAGTGCCAAAAGGGGAGAAGGTGGTGAGAAAGCCTTCCTTTGAGTCCTAGGAGTGATATTCAAGGAGTTTCAGTGGCCTGAGACGAGTTTCGCACGTCTTCCTTTGCCGGTAAGCAAAAGGGGACCAAAAGAGACCAAAACTGGAACTTGGTCCAAAAGCTCCAGAAAGTGTCCAAAAGGGGAGAAGGTGGTGAGAAAGCCTTCCTTTGAGTCCTAGGAGTGATATTCAAGGAGTTTCAGTGGCCTGAGACGAGTTTCGCACGTCTTCCTTTGCCGGTAAGCAAAAGGGGACCAAAAGAGACCAAAACTGGAACTTGGGTCCAAAAGCGCCAGAAAGTGCCAAAAGGGGAGAAGGTGGTGAGAAAGCCTTCCTTTGAGTCCTAGGAGTGATATTCAAGGAGTTTCAGTGGCCTGAGACGAGTTTCGCACGTCTTCCTTTGCCGGTAAGCAAAAGGGGACCAAAAGAGACCAAAACTGGAACTTGGGTCCAAAAGCGCCAGAAAGTGCCAAAAGGGGAGAAGGTGGTGAGAAAGCCTTCCTTTGAGTCCTAGGAGTGATATTCAAGGAGTTTTAGTGGCCTGAGACGAGTTTCGCACGTCTTCCTATGCAGTAAGCAAAAGGGGACCAAAAGAGACCAAAACTGGAACTTGGGTCCAAAAGCGCCAGAAAGTGCCAAAAGGGGAGAAGGTGGTGAGAAAGCCTTCCTTTGAGTCCTAGGAGTGATATTCAAGGAGTTTCTGTGGCCTGAGACGAGTTTCGCACGTCTTCCTTTGCCGGTAAGTAAAAGGGGACCAAAAGAGACCAAAACTGGAACTTGGGTCCAAAAGCGCCAGAAAGTGCCAAAAGGGGAGAAGGTGGTGAGAAAGCCTTCCTTTGAGTCCTAGGAGTGATATTCAAGGAGTTTTAGTGGCCTGAGACGAGTTTCGCACGTCTTCCTATGCAAGTAAGCAAAAGGGGACCAAAAGAGACCAAAACTGGAACTTGGGTCCAAAAGCGCCAGAAAGTGCCAAAAGGGGAGAAGGTGGTGAGAAAGCCTTCCTTTGAGTCCTAGGAGTGATATTCAAGGAGTTTCTGTGGCCTGAGACGAGTTTCGCACGTCTTCCTTTGCCGGTAAGCAAA
>NW_020874301.1:0-5816 GCF_003935025.1 Abrus precatorius | reverse complement strand
CAAAACTGGAACTTGGGTCCAAAAGCCCAGAAGTGCCAAAAGGGAGAAGCTGGTGTGAGAAGCCTTCCTTTGAGTCCTAGGAGTGATATTCAGGAGTTTCAGTGGCCTGAGACGAGTTTCGCACGTCTTCCTTTGCCGGTAAGCAAAAGGGGACCAAAAGAGACCAAAATTGGAACTTGGGTCCAAAAGCGCCAGAAAGTGCCAAAAGGGGAGAAGCTGGTGTGAAAGCCTTCCTTTGAGTCCTAGGAGTGATATTCAGGAGTTTCAGTGGCCTGAGATGAGGTTCGCACGTCACCTTTGACAGTAAGCAAAAGGGGACCAAAAGAGACCAAAACTGGAACTTGGGTCCAAAAGCGCCAGAAAGTGCCAAAAGGGGAGAAGATGGTGTGAAAGATTTCCTTTGAGTCCTAGGAGTGATATTCAGGGAGTTTCAGTGGCCTGAGATGAGGTTCGCACGTCACCCTTTGCCAGTAAGAAAAAGGGGACCAAAAGAGACCAAAACTAGAACTTGGGTCCAAAAGCGCCAGAAAGTGCCAAAAGGGGAGAAGATGGTGTGAAAGATTTCCTTTGAGTCCTAGGAGTGATATTCAGGGAGTTTCAGTGGCCTGAGATGAGGTTCGCACGTCACCCTTTGCCAGTAAGAAAAAGGGGACCAAAAGAGACCAAAACTAGAACTTGGGTCCAAAAGCGCCAGAAAGTGCCAAAAGGGGAGAAGATGGTGTGAAAGATTTCCTTTGAGTCCTAGGAGTGATATTCAGGGAGTTTCAGTGGCCTGAGACGAGTTCGCACGTCACCCTTTGCCAGTAAGAAAAAGGGGACCAAAAGAGACCAAAACTAGAACTTGGGTCCAAAAGCCCAGAAAGTGCCAAAAGGGGAGAAGATGGTGTGAAAGATTTCCTTTGAGTCCTAGGAGTGATATTCAGGAGTTTCAGTGGCCTGAGACGAGTTTCGCACGTCTCCCTTTGCCGGTAAGCAAAAGGGGACCAAAAGAGACCAAAACTGGAACTTGGGTCCAAAAGCGCCAGAAAGTGCCAAAAGGGGAGAAGCTGGTGTGAAAGCCTTCCTTTGAGTCCTAGTATGATATTCAAGGAGTTTCAGTGGCCTGAGACGAGTTTCGCACGTCTTCCTTTGCCGGTAAGCAAAAGGGGACCAAAAGAGACCAAAACTGGAACTTGGGTCCAAAAGCGCCAGAAAGTGCCAAAAGGGGAGAAGCTGGTGTGAAAACCTTCCTTTGAGTCCTAGGAGTGATATTCAGGGAGTTTCAGTGGCCTGAGACGAGTTTCGCACATCTTCCTTTGCCGGTAAGCAAAAGGGGACCAAAAGAGACCAAAACTAGAACTTGGGTCCAAAAGCGCCAGAAAGTGCCAAAAGGGGAGAAGCTGGTGTGAAAGCCTTCCTTTGAGTCCTAGGAGTGATATTCAGGAGTTTCAGTGGCCTGAGACGAGTTTCGCACGTCTTCCTTTGCCGGTAAGCAAAAGGGGACCAAAAGAGACCAAAACTGGAACTTGGGTCCAAAAGCGTCAGAAAGTGCCAAAAGGGGAGAAGCTGGTGTGAAAGCCTTCCTTTGAGTCCTAGATGATATTCAAGGAGTTTCAGTGGCCTGAGACGAGTTTCGCACGTTCCCTTTGCCGGTAAGCAAAAGGGGACCAAAAGAGACCAAAACTGGAACTTGGGTCCAAAAGCGCCAAAAGGCCAAAAGGGAGAAGCTGGTGAGAAAGCCTTCCTTTGAGTCCTAGGAGTGATATTCAAGGAGTTTCAGTGGCCTGAGACGAGTTTCGCACATCTTCCTTTGCCGGTAAGCAAAAGGGGACCAAAAGAGACCAAAACTGGAACTTGGGTCCAAAAGCGCCAGAAAGTGCCAAAAGGGGAGAAGCTGGTGTGAAAGCCTTCCTTTGAGTCCTAGGAGTGATATTCAGGAGTTTCAGTGGCCTGAGACGAGTTTCGCACGTCCCCTTTGCCAGTAAGAAAAGGGGACCAAAAGAGACCAAAACTGGAACTTGGGTCCAAAAGCGCCAGAAAGTGCCAAAAGGGGAGAAGCTGGTGTGAAAGCCTTCCTTTGAGTCCTAGGAGTGATATTCAGGAGTTTCAGTGGCCTGAGACGAGTTTCGCACGTCTCCCTTTGCCAGTAAGCAAAAGGGGACCAAAAGAGACCAAAACTGGAACTTGGGTCCAAAAGCGCCAGAAAGTGCCAAAAGGGGAGAAGCTGTGTGAAAAGCCTTCCTTTGAGTCCTAGGAGTGATATTCAAGGAGTTTCAGTGGCCTGAGACGAGTTTCGCACGTCTCCTTTGCCGTAAGCAAAAGGGGACCAAAAGAGACCAAAACTGGAACTTGGGTCCAAAAGCGCCAGAAAGTGCCAAAAGGGGAGAAGCTGGTGTGAAAGCCTTCCTTTGAGTCCTAGGAGTGATATTCAAGGAGTTTCAGTGGCCTGAGACGAGTTTCGCACGTCTCCTTTGCCGGTAAGCAAAAGGGGACCAAAAGAGACCAAAACTGGAACTTGGGTCCAAAAGCGCCAGAAAGTGCCAAAAGGGGAGAAGCTGGTGTGAAAGCCTTCCTTTGAGTCCTAGGAGTGATATTCAGGAGTTTCAGTGGCCTGAGACGAGTTTCGCACATCTTCCTTTGCCGGTAAGCAAAAGGGGACCAAAAGAGACCAAAACTGGAACTTGGGTCCAAAAGCGCCAGAAAGTGCCAAAAGGGGAGAAGCTGGTGTGAAAGCCTTCCTTTGAGTCCTAGGAGTGATATTCAGGGAGTTTCAGTGGCCTGAGACGAGTTTCGCACGTCTCCTTTGCCGGTAAGCAAAAGGGGACCAAAAGAGACCAAAACTGGAACTTGGGTCCAAAAGCGCCACAAAGTGCCAAAAGGGGAGAAGCTGTGTGAAAGCCTTCCTTTGAGTCCTAGGATGATATTCAAGGAGTTTCAGTGGCCTGAGACGAGTTTCGCACGTCTCCTTTGCCGGTAAGCAAAAGGGGACCAAAAGAGACCAAAACTGGAACTTGGGTCCAAAAGCGCCAAAAGTGCCAAAAGGGGAGAAGCTTGTGAGAAAGCCTTCCTTTGAGTCCTAGGAGTGATATTCAAGGAGTTTCAGTGGCCTGAGACGAGTTTCGCACGTCTTCCTTTGCCGGTAAGCAAAAGGGGACCAAAAGAGACCAAAACTGGAACTTGGGTCCAAAAGCGCCAGAAAGTGCCAAAAGGGGAGAAGCTGGTGTGAAAGCCTTCCTTTGAGTCCTAGGAGTGATATTCAGGAGTTTCAGTGGCCTGAGACGAGTTTCGCACGTCTCCTTTGCCGGTAAGCAAAAGGGGACCAAAAGAGACCAAAACTGGAACTTGGGTCCAAAAGCCCAGAAAGTGCCAAAAGGGGAGAAGCTGGTGTGAAAGCCTTCCTTTGAGTCCTAGGAGTGATATTCAGGGAGTTTCAGTGGCCTGAGACGAGTTCGCACGTCCCTTTGCCGTAAGCAAAAGGGGACCAAAAGAGACCAAAACTGGAACTTGGGTCCAAAAGCGCCACAAAGCGCCAAAAGGGGAGAAGCTTGTGAGAAAGCCTTCCTTTGAGTCCTAGGAGTGATATTCAAGGAGTTTCAGTGGCCTGAGACGAGTTTCGCACATCTTCCTTTGCCGGTAAGCAAAAGGGGACCAAAAGACCAAAACTGGAACTTGGGTCCAAAAGCGTCAGAAAGTGCCAAAAGGGGAGAAGCTGGTGTGAAAACCTTCCTTTGACTCCTAGTATTGATATTCAAGGAGTTTCAGTGGCCTGAGACGAGTTTCGCACGTGTCCCTTTGCCGGTAAGCAAAAGGGGACCAAAAGAGACCAAAACTGGAACTTGGGTCCAAAAGCGCCACAAAGCGCCAAAAGGGGAGAAGCTTGTGAGAAAGCCTTCCTTTGAGTCCTAGGAGTGATATTCAAGGAGTTTCAGTGGCCTGAGACGAGTTTCGCACGTCTTCCTTTGCCGGTAAGCAAAAGGGGACCAAAAGAGACCAAAACTGGAACTTGGGTCCAAAAGCGCCAGAAAGTGCCAAAAGGGGAGAAGCTGGTGTGAAAGCCTTCCTTTGAGTCCTAGGAGTGATATTCAAGGAGTTTCAGTGGCCTGAGACGAGTTTCGCACGTCTCCTTTGCCGGTAAGCAAAAGGGGACCAAAAGAGACCAAAACTGGAACTTGGGTCCAAAAGCGCCAGAAAGTGCCAAAAGGGGAGAAGCTGGTGTGAAAGCCTTCCTTTGAGTCCTAGGAGTGATATTCAGGAGTTTCAGTGGCCTGAGACGAGTTTCGCACGTCTCCCTTTGCCAGTAAGCAAAAGGGGACCAAAAGAGACCAAAACTGGAACTTGGGTCCAAAAGCGCCAGAAAGTGCCAAAAGGGGAGAAGCTGGTGTGAAAGCCTTCCTTTGAGTCCTAGTTGATATTCAAGGAGTTTCAGTGGCCTGAGACGAGTTTCGCACGTGTCCCTTTGCCGGTAAGCAAAAGGGGACCAAAAGAGACCAAAACTGGAACTTGGGTCCAAAAGCGCCAGAAAGTGCCAAAAGGGGAGAAGCTGGTGTGAAAGCCTTCCTTTGAGTCCTAGGAGTGATATTCAAGGAGTTTCAGTGGCCTGAGACGAGTTTCGCACTCTCCTTTGCCGGTAAGCAAAAGGGACCAAAAGAGACCAAAACTGGAACTTGGGTCCAAAAGCGCCAGAAAGTGCCAAAAGGGGAGAAGCTGGTGTGAAAGCCTTCCTTTGAGTCCTAGGAGTGATATTCAGGAGTTTCAGTGGCCTGAGACGAGTTTCGCACGTCTCCTTTGCCGGTAAGCAAAAGGGGACCAAAAGAGACCAAAACTGGAACTTGGGTCCAAAAGCGCCAGAAAGTGCCAAAAGGGGAGAAGCTGGTGTGAAACCTTCCTTTGATCCTAGATGATATTCAAGGAGTTTCAGTGGCCTGAGACGAGTTTCGCACGTTCCCTTTGCCGGTAAGCAAAAGGGACCAAAAGAGACCAAAACTGGAACTTGGGTCCAAAAGCGCCAGAAAGTGCCAAAAGGGGAGAAGCTTGTGAAAAGCCTTCCTTTGAGTCCTAGGAGTGATATTCAAGGAGTTTCAGTGGCCTGAGACGAGTTTCGCACGTCTTCCTTTGCCGGTAAGCAAAAGGGGACCAAAAGAGACCAAAACTGGAACTTGGGTCCAAAAGCGCCAGAAAGTGCCAAAAGGGGAGAAGTGTGTGAAAGCCTTCCTTTGAGTCCTAGGAGTGATATTCAAGGAGTTTCAGTGGCCTGAGACGAGTTTCGCACGTCTCCTTTGCCGGTAAGCAAAAGGGGACCAAAAGAGACCAAAACTGGAACTTGGGTCCAAAAGCGCCAGAAAGTGCCAAAAGGGAGAAGCTGGTGTGAAAGCCTTCCTTTGAGTCCTAGGAGTGATATTCAAGGAGTTTCAGTGGCCTGAGACGAGTTTCGCACGTCTTCCTTTGCCGGTAAGCAAAAGGGGACCAAAAGAGACCAAAACTGGAACTTGGGTCCAAAAGCGCCAGAAAGTGCCAAAAGGGAGAAGATGGTGTGAAAGCCTTCCTTTGAGTCCTAGGATGATATTCAGGAGTTTCAGTGGCCTGAGACGAGTTTCGCACGTCTTCCTTTGCCGGTAAGCAAAAGGGGACCAAAAGAGACCAAAACTGGAACTTGGGTCCAAAAGCCAGAAAGTGCCAAAAGGGGAGAAGCTGGTGTGAAAGCCTTCCTTTGATCCTAGTATGATATTCAAGGAGTTTCAGTGGCCTGAGACGAGTTTCGCACGTTCCCTTTGCCGTAAGCAAAAGGGACCAAAAAGACCAAAAACTGGAACTTGGGTCCAAAGCGCCAGAAAAGCGCC
>NW_020874300.1:0-65947 GCF_003935025.1 Abrus precatorius | reverse complement strand
AAGAGACATTCCTGCGCGTGGCCACTATTGGCTCTCATAGTAGCCACGCGCACCAAAGTAGCTACTATCAAGCCCAAAAGTGGCAACTCCAGAAGCTCCAGGGACGCCAATTTTGAAGCATTCCTGCGCGTGGCCACTATTGGCTCTCATAGTAGCCACGCGCACCAAAGTAGCCACTTTCAGCACAAATAGTGGCAACTCCAAAGAAGTGGCAACCCTTCCATCCTGCGCGTGGACACTTTCAAGGCCCAAAGTGGACACTTTCAAAGGCAAAAGTGGACACTTTGGTGACATGTCATCCACTATAAATAGATTTTAGGAATTAGGGTACGGGACTTTTGACACTTTACACAATTTTTCCTTGCCAAATTGGGATAATTTCTTACGACATTGGAGTCTTGGGTGACAGCCAAGGGTCCTCTATAGGTTTTACTTTCCAATTTCTCTTTTGATTTTTGTTGAATTTACATTAATGATGTTTACGTTCTTGCATTTCTTTCTCTCATTTGTGAAGCCCATCCATATGGAGGGCTAAACCTTCTTGTAATTCCTAGTCAATGCACATGAATCTTGAATTCTTGGGGTTAATTGCAATACAAATCTTTCTTTCCTTGAATTTATTAACCCCAATCTCTGAATGAAATGGAATTTGGATGAAGGGAACATTGCTTAATGAACCCTAATTTACCTAACGAAATTCTAAATCAAAATTGCTTAATTTTGTTTAATCCTTGAGGTTGCTTAATCTTAGAGATAGAGATTGGAGCCCATTAAGATGCTTAATTTTAATTGGGATGTTAAAGTTAGTCTTCGCTTGTTAGATTAACTTAATTCAAGGAGAAGAAAGGGGATTATTGAATCATTTGAAAGAATAATGATGGAACTCATTGCTTGACTAGGGATTACTCATTTTAATTGATTGAATTTCATTAATTTACATTTCGTTCTTGATTAAAATCCGGAAATTGACAAACCTCCCCCCAATTTACTTGCTTTAAAATATATGTTTACACTTGTTCGATGTATGTTCCCAATCAAAAATTCCTTGGAGACGACCTAGGATAACACCTTAGTACTGCATTCATTTCTTTGCATATTTGATGAGGATTAACGACAATCTTTGGCATGACGAATAGCTAAAATATCGTTTCATCAAATTGGCGCCGTTGCCGGGGATTTTTTGGTGCTGAACTTATGTTGAACATGCTTGGTACTCTGTTTTTGTGTCTTGCATATTAGTGTGTTTGTTTCATTTTGAGTTTTTGTGTTGTGTTGAAAGTCATACGAATTTAGTAGTCTGTTTCTGCATTGTTATTGCAAGATTTTCTGCATCATTTCTTTCATTCAAGTGCTGAAAATTTTCAATCACTCACTTTCAATTTTCTGCACTCATTTTGCTGCATATTTCTCTGTTTTTCTGCACTTTTTGCTGCATAATTCTGCAGAGAAATTTTAAATTGTTCTTATTATTTCATTTACTCAATTTGCTTTCAATTTAGTTAGTTGATATCTAGTGCATGACCCGATCAAACCCTGGAGATTTGTATCTATTAGACCAGGAGATTGATAGGACTTTTTATAGGAACCTTAGGACACATAGGGATCACTCTGAACACTCTGAATCATTATCATCACCTACTGCATCTTTGCAATCTGTGACACCAAATTCTGCTTACTCTTCTCCATTTTCACTTAACTCTAGTTTTGGAGCAATGGCAGGTGACAAGAGGACTCTTAAGGAGCTCGCTGCATCGGATGTCACATACCAAACATTATGCATCCAATATCCAGATGTGGACGCTCCTTTTGTTTTGAAAACTGGATTAATTCACCTTCTACCAAAATTCCATGGTTTTGCAGGTGAAGACCCTCACAAACACTTGAAGGAGTTTCATACTGTGTGCTCCACCATACGACCTCAAGGTGTCCCAGAGGAGCATGTCAAATTGAAGGCCTTCCCTTTCTCATTAATGGACACTGCAAAGGACTGGTTGTACTACCTTCCACCGGGATCAATAACAAGTTGGGACAACCTCAAAAGACTCTTTCTAGAGAAGTTCTTTTCGGCCTCCCGAGCTGCATCCATAAGAAAGGAGATTTGTGGAATTAGGCAGCTAGAAAAAGAAACTCTCTATGAATACTGGGAGAGGTTTAAAAGACTATGTGCCACTTGCCCCCACCACCAAATTAGCGATCAATTGCTGATCCAGTACTTCTATGAAGGATTACACCCAATGGATAGGAGTATGATCGATGCAGCGAGTGGAGGAACTTTGGTAGATAAGATCCCTGTGGCAGCCAGGAACTTGATAGAAAACATGGCTGCCAACTCCCAGCAATTTGCAACTAGACAGAATTCTTGTGTTACTAGAGGTGTGCATGAAGTTCAAGCTACAGAACCAAACAAGTTGGAGCACAAGATTGATGAGCTAGCCTCCATGGTAAAGCAATTAGCTGCAATGCAAAAGAGTGTTGTCTCTGTAACACCTCCACCACCAGTTCCTGCTACACTTTGTGGAATATGCTCAGCTGCAGATCATTATACAGACAGCTGCCCCACATTGCAGGAGTCAGATACTCCTGAAGGTAACCCCCAAGACTATGCTGCAAATATTTACACTAACAAATTTCCTTTTCAGCAGCAGCAGCAACAACCAAACTGGGATCTTTCTTCAAACCAGTACAACCTGGGCTGGAGAAATCATCCAAACTTGAGGTGGGGAAGAAATTCCAACCAGCAAAATCAACAAAGTAACAATTACCAAGCTGGTCAAGGTAGGCCACATCAGCCACGCCAATGGAATGATCAACAACATGGGCAACAACCTCACTAACAGCAGCAAGCATCCTCATCCCAAGCCTCTTCTTGTCAGAAGAATGAGCCGTCATTGGAGGAGCTTGTGAAGCAGATGGCCATGAGCAACATTAATTTTCAACAGCAAACAGAGGCCAGTATCAGAACAATTGAGAACCAGATGGGACAGTTGGCTTCCTCTATAAATCAAATTCAATCACAAGGTTCAGGCAACCTCCCAGCACAGACAGTCACAAACCTAAAGAATGTCAGTGCAATTACTCTGCGGTCTGGGAAGGTATTGCAAGAGCCTGAAATGCCTAGGGAGAAGGAGATCACACGCCCCTTGGTTGATGAAAGGGAGAAAGAAAATGCACCCACCACTCAAGAAGTGGTAGAAGAAGCTGAAAGGGCAATTCCACCACCTTTCCCTCAAAGGGTTATGATTGCCAAACCAAGTAAGAAAGCTGAGGAGAGTGACAAAGAAATCTTGGACACTTTCAGAAAGGTTGAGGTAAACATACCCTTGCTGGAGGCAATTAAGCAAATCCCAAAGTACGCCAAATTCCTTAAGGACTTGTGCACTCATAGAAGGTGGCTAAAGGGTAATGAAAGAGTGAACATGGGGAGGAATGTATCAGCTCTTTTTGAGAGGCAGAAAACTTCCATGCCTGAGAAATGCAAAGATCCAGGGACGTTTACTATTTCCTGCATTATAGGCAACAGTAGGATAGATAATGCCATGCTTGATTTAGGTGCATCTATTAATGTTATGCCTTTATCTATCTTCACATCTTTGTCTCTTGGACCATTGCAGCCCACAGGTGTCATCATCCAGCTAGCAAACAGGACCACAACACATCCAGCTGGACTTGTGGAGGATGTGTTAGTGAGGGTTAATGACCTCATTTTTCCAGCTGATTTTTATATCCTTGACATAAAAGAGTCAATGGATAGTGTTGCACCAATCATTTTGGGAAGATTGTTCTTAAAGACTGCGAGAACGAAGATTGATGTGCATGCCAGATCACTTACTATGGAGTTTGGAGACAGTGTTGTCCGCTTTAACATATTGGATGCTATGAAGCACCCAAATGAAGAACACTTTGTTTTCCACATTAACCATCTTGATGAATTAATAGATGATAATTTGTCTGAATTTCTAGGAGGAGACTCTCTCCTTAATTTTTCTGATTATGTAGATACTTCTAATTGTGAATCGTGTAATAGTTCTTCTCTGTGTGACATTTGTGCTGAAATTTCTGATTATTTGAATGCAAATTCTACTACTTTCAACGTTGATGAACTTGAAAATTCCATAGGGTTAGAATGTGATGTATTGAGTACAACAAGTACAGTTGAATCTAACGCCTTTGGTTTGCATATTGCAGAGACTTTGTCAAATGAAAGTGCCAAATCACTTCTTTCTGTGGAGCAACCTCCCACATTGGAGTTGAAGCCCTTACCAGAACATTATGACAAGCTCCCGGTCATTATTTCCACCAAGCTTGAAGGCGATCAAGAGGAGATATTGTTGGAAGTAATTAAAAGGCACAAGAGAGCTATTGGATGGACTTTAGCTGACATTCCTGGTATTAGCCCTCTCCTGTGCATGCACAAAATTCTGTTGAAAGAGGGGACTAAACTAGTGAAGCAGCTTCAGAGGAAAAGAAAGAGGAAGAGGAAAAGGAAGCCACAACTCCAAGAACTAAAAGCGCTGCACTTAGGAGCATATGAAGACTCAAGAACCTACAAGGAGAGAACCAAGCAGTATCATGATAAATTGATAGGTAGAGGAGAGTCCTGTGTAGGTCAAAAGATGCTTCTATTCAACTCATGTCTCAAGTTCATGAATGGAAGGCTGCATTCCAGGTGGATTGGTCCATCAACAGTTACACAAGTATTTCCTAATGGTGCAGTGGAAATCAAGAGTGACTCCACTAACAAATGTTTCATAGTGAATGGACATCGCCTGAAGCATTTTTTGGAGAACTCAGTTCCCTTGGAGGAGATTGAAGAGGTGGATGTGTACTCCCCCATCATTTCCATCAACCAAGACCCCTGTCATGAGTAAATCACTTTGCACGTCAAGCTAGTGACGTTAAAGAAGCGCTCTGTGAGAGGCAACTCACACGTGAATAAGGATTTTTGCTCTTTCCCTTTGCATTCTTTCAATTGAGTTTTTGTTTTTATTTGTTTTCATTGGTAGATACAATTCAATTTTGTGTGAATAATTTTTTGTGGACTCAGAACTTTTGCAGGGATTGTGGCAGCAGCAAACACTTTGGGTACTCATTCATGCTTGGTACAAATTATTTTTCGTGAGAGTGGTCACTTTCATAAGCCATAGTGGTCACTTTGGCTCAAGGTAAGCATATTTCTCTCTGTAGTTCCCACTTTTAAGAGTGAAAGTGGCTACTTGGACACCCAGGGGATCAATAATTTGCGCGTGGACACTTTCTAGTCCAATAGTAGCCACGAGCAATTCACTTTGCATTTTGGGGCTCACTGTAGTTACCACTTTCTTCATTGAAAGTAGCCACGCGCAAATTTCCTCACATTTTAACTCTCTGGAGTTCCCACTTTTGCCTCTCATAGTCACCACGCGCATATGCTTAGTAAGGGGAACTCTCTGGAGTTCCCACTTTTGCCTCCCATAGTCACCACGCGCATATGCCCACACACACACCCTCACTGTAGTTGTCACTTTCTTCAATCAAGAGTGGCCACGCGCAAATTGGAATGCAATTTAGCCTCTCTGTAGTTCCCACTTTCTTAATTGAAAGTGGACACGCGCAATTCACACTCCAATTTTGCCTCTTTGGTGTTCCCACTTTTCTTGTTGGAGCAAGCATGTCCACCACCCCATTTGCACTATTCCCTTTAGGCCCAACCCAAAGTAGCCACTAATTCCCTTGAAAGTAGACACGCTCACCAATTTCACTCAATCTTCACCTCACACTCACACCCAGCACGCACCCACTTTCACATTCCAAATTTCACACACCCACTCACACCCACTCACTCCTAGTCCCAAGACGCACCTTCCCTCACCACACCCAAGGCTTCAAGCAAGGTAATTCTCTCAATTTCTCTCTATTTATGGTTAGGGTTCTTAGATTCCCCAATTTGGGGCTTTTCAATTTTACTTGTTTTTTTATTGAAATTGAGGTGTAATTCTTGTGTAATTGAGCATTCTTACATGAATTAGAGAGGGTGAGGTCCCTAACTTGCACCCAATGCGGTGTATTACTCACATCCAATTGGGCGTTCCCACTTTTGCCCCCAATAGTGACCACGCCCACTTCCTCTTTGCCATGACTCTCATTTGTTGTTTTTGTTATGCTCCCCTCCTTCATTTTTATGCTCTAAACATGCCAAAAATGATATTAAACTTCTTGTTCATGTATGTTAGTGCCTGAATTTGGTTCGTGCCCATTTCCATTTAGTTTTGGCCCCTCCATTTTGCTGTTTTGCGTTTCAAACTCCATGCCATTTCACTTTTGTTGCACTTGATTCTCATGCATATTACAAAATTAACCATGATTGTTGCTCTTTCTGGGTGTTGAACATGCTTTTTGTGACTTTAATTTCACTAATTGCTACATTATGGTCCTTGAGCTTAGAAGCCATATTCTGCTATACATTTGATTGCTATACCTAGTGACCGTATGCCACACCATTCTCTGTGCTTAATTGTTCTTGTCTGTACCATTTGAGCTCTATGCTTTGCCCACAGAATGCCTCTTTTTATGGAATGGAATGTGTTTGTAGGCTATGTATCATGATTGACATTGGTTTCCCTCTGAGTCATATGTAGCGCTATACACCCTTTTGCACACAAATTACTTAGGATGGTATCAAATTATTTTGCAACCCCTGATATTGTCAAGCAATCCTAGAAGGAACTTTGAATACATCATCTATAAAAAGGGGGGTGAACTCTTTGTCCCTGTTTTGCATTTATTTCTCGCTTACTTTTCCTCATTTCATGCCTTCTCTTCTCTTTTTAATCTAGTCCTGTTTTATAATTTTGCTTTTATGCTCTGATTGCATTTCCCATCCAACTCATACTCATTCTCATTTTTGTACATATTTCCGTTCCTAACATTTTGAACATATTTTCTTGCGGGTGAATTGTGCTCACATTATTGCAAGTTCTTGTCACCTTTACCATGGTAGTGAATTGGACCTTTTACTTCTTTTTCTGTGTGCATATTACATGTATTTTTGCATTCATCTTCTAGAACTTGCCCTGTTTCTTAATTCAATATGCATTGGGCAATTTTCCATTTAGATGATTGAGGCTTTCTTTGCACATACCCTTCCCCCCCACCCTTGCACTTCACTTCCCTGTTCCCCACTTCTTGCTTTTGCCAAACTTAGTCAACAAATATATTTCCCTTTCCTTCATAGAGGTATTTCTTTTGAGTTGCCTCAAGATTGAGTGCACAAAACTAAGTTTGGGGTGTTGATTATGCTTGTAGTTGCCTGAGGACAAGCAACATCTTAAGTTTGGGGTGGTGGACAGCATACATGTTAATAATACATGTCAAAAAAAAAAGAGAAGAAGAAAAGAATGATTGTCAAAGTCCATGACATCACAAAAATATGAATGAATGAATGAAAAAGGAGAAAAGAAAGAAAGAAAAACATAGCAAGGCTTTTGAGTTGAAAAAGGATTTCCACATAAGGCACATTAAAAAAATATGGTGAAAGAATGCTTGAACCTCTTAAGCTACATCATTTAAGGCATTCCACTCTAGTTGTTGTACTAAATCACTCAAAAGAACTCCCTCCTCTTGAGTACCCACTTGATCTTGTGACTCTTCTTGATTAAATTTGAGCCTATCCTAACCCCATTTGTGACCAACAAAGCCCTCATGATATGTGGTTCATTGTGTCTAGGCAAAGGAGATTGAGAATATGGGCAAGCCTATGGTAGGGTGAGGCTAAATGCATGGATTGAGGGAAAACACTCAGCCTGAAATGTTATTGAATGATGAGTGAAACACCACCTTGTGAGATGGATAGTTTCTTTGCATTATGTGAGTCACATGAAATCTTGCTTGATTCTTTTATTTCAATTTAGTGGGACTTTGCATGGAATATTTGACATGAATATGATTCCTCTATTGAATGAGTCTATGGTTGTGAAGATGTTGGAAGTGCTAATTAAAGCATGAAGTTGAAATGAAAATCTCAAAAAAAAATAAAATTGGATAAATCCAAACCTGTTCATTTGATTTGCTTGAATTTTGATTTGCTTGAGGACAAGCAAAAGTTTAAGTTTGGGGTTGTGATGAATCCACTTTTTATTATATTTTTACTTGCCTTTTTGGTGCTCTTTGATAGAAAAAATAGACTTAGATAGTGAAAATAATATAGAAATTACATTTTGAGTAAAAATTATAGGTTTATTAATTTTTAGTTAATTTGCATTTAATTACATAGATATAGATTGCAATTTTAATTATCTTGATAATTTTGCAGAATCCCCAAGTTAATTCTAAGAAATCTTGGTCCTTGGATGAAAGTTGCCCCCAAAGTAGCCACTTTTAGGAGCAAAAGTGGCAACTACAGCAAGTCTGGGCATTAAAGGTTCCAAAGTAGCTACTATCAAGCCCAAAAGTGGCAACTCCAGAAGCTTCAGGGACGCCAATTTTGAAGCATTCCTGCGCGTGGCCACTATTGGCTCTCATAGTAGCCACGCCTACCAAAGTAGCCACTTTCAGCACAAATAGTGGCAACTCCAGAAGCTCCAGGGACGCCAATTTTGAAGCATTCCTGCGCGTGGCCACTATTGGCTCTCATAGTAGCCACGCGCACCAAAGTAGCCACTTTCAGCACAAATAGTGGCAACTCCAGAGAAGTGGCAACCCTTCCATCCTACGCGTGGACACTTTCAAGGCCCAAAGTGGACACTTTCAAGGCCCAAAGTGGACACTTTGGTGACATGTCATCCACTATAAATAGATTTTAGGAATTAGGGTACGGGACTTTTGACACTTTGGTGACATGTTATCCTAGGTCGTCTCCAAGGAATTTTTGGTTGGGAACATACATCGAACAAGTGTAAACATGTATGTTAAAGCAAGTAAATTGGGGGGAGGTTTGTCAATTTCTGGGTTTTAATCAAGAACGAAATGTAAATTTAATGAAATTCAATCAATTAAAATGAGTAATCCCTAGTCAAGCAATGAGTTCTATCATTATTCTTTCAAATGATTCAATAATTCCCTTTCTTTCCCTTGAATTAAGTTAATCTAACAAGCGAAGACTAACTTTAACATCCCAATTAAAATTAAGCATCTTAATGGGCTCCAATCTCTATCCCTAAGATTAAGCAACCTCAAAGATTAATCAAAATTAAGCAATTTTGAATTAGAATTTCGTTAGGTAAATTAGGGTTCATTAAGCAATGTTCCCTTCATGCAAATTCCATTTCAATCAGAGATTGGGGTTAATAAATTCAAGGAAAGAAAGATTTGTATTGCAATTAATCCCAAGAATTCAAGATTCATGTGCATTGACTAGGAATTACAAGAAGGTTTAGCCCTCCATAGGGATGGGCTTCACAAATGAGAGAAAGAAATGCAAGAACATAAACATCATTAATGTAAATTCAACAAGAATCAAAAGAGAAATTAGAAATTAAAACCTATAGAGGACCCTTGGCTGTCACCCAAGACTCCAATGTCGTAAGAAGTTATCCCAATTTGGCAAAGAAAATTGTGTAAAGTGTAAAAAAGTCCCGTACCCTAATTCCTAAAATCTATTTATAGTGGATGACATGTCACCAAAGTGTCCACTTTTGCCTTTGAAAGTGTCCACTTTGGGCCTTGAAAGTGTCCACGCGCAGGATGGAAGGAATGTCGCTTCTCTGGAATTGCCACTATTTGTGCTGAAAGTAGCTACTTTGGTGCGCGTGGTTACTTTGAGAGCCAATAGTAGCCACGCGCAGGAAGGCTTGAAAATTAGCGTCCCTGGAGCTTCTGGAGTTGTCACTTTTGGGCTTGATAGTAGCTACTTTGGTGCGCGTGGTTACTTTGAGAGCCAATAGTAGCCACGCGCATCATGCTTCCAATTTAGCGTCCCTGGAGCTTCTGGAGTTGCCACTTTTGGTCTTGAAAGTGGCTACTTTGGAACTTTTAATGCCCAGACTTGCTGTAGTTGCCACTTTTGCTCCCAAAAGTGGCTACTTTGGGGGCAACTTTCATCCAAGGACCAAGATTTCTCAAATTTAACTTGGGCATTCTGCAAAATCATCAAGATAATTAAAATTGCAATCTATATCTATGTAATTAAATGCAAATTAACCAAAAATTAATAAACCTATGATATTTACTCAAAATGTGATTTCTATATTATTTGCACTATCTAAGTCCATTTCTTCTATTAAGGAGCACCAAAAAGGCAAGTAAAAATATAATAAAAAGTGAATTCATCACAACCGCAAACTTAAACTTTTGCTTGTCCTCAAGCAAATCAAAATTCAAGCAAAACAAATGAAGAGGGTTGGATTTATCCAAAAAAAATTTTTTTTAAGAGATTTTCATTCCAACTTCATGCTTTAATTAGCATTTCCAACATCTTCACAACCATAGAATCAAGCAAGGTTTCATGTGACTCACATAATGCAAAGAAACTATCCATCTCACAAGGTGGTGTTTCACTCATCACTCAACAACATTTCAGGCTAAGTGTTTTCCCTCAATCCATGCATTTAGCCTCACCCTACCATAGGCTTGCCCATATTCTCAATCTCCTTTGCCTAGATACAACGAACCACCTATCATAAGGGCTTTGTTGGTCACAAATGGGGTTAGGATAGGCTCAAATTTTAACCAAGGAGAGTGACAAGATTAAGTGGTTACTCAAGAGGAGGGAGTTCTTTTGAGTGATTTAATGCAACAACTAGAGTGGAATGCCTTAAATGATGTAGCTTAAGAGGTTAAAGCATTCTTTCACCACATTAATTTTTTTATTTGCCTTATGTGGAGATCCTTTTTCAACTCAAATGCCTTGCTATATTTTTCTTTCTTTCTTTTCTCCTTTTTCATTCATTCATATTTTTGTGATATCAAGGACTTTGACAATCATTTTTTTTTTTTACATGTATTATGAACATGTATGCTATCCACCACCCCAAACTTAAGACATTGCTTGTCCTCAAGCAACTACAAGCATAATCAACACCCCAAACTTAGTTTCTTGCACTCAATCTTGAGGCAACTCAAAAGAAATACCTCTATTAAGGGAAGGGAAATATATTTGTTGACTAAGTTTGGCAAAAGCAAGAAGTGGGGAACAGGGAAGTGAAGTGCAAGGGTGGGGGGAAAGGTATGTGCAAAGAAGGCCTCAATCATCTAGATGAAAAATTGCACAATGCATATTGAATTAAGAAACAGGGCAAGTTGTAGAGGATGAATGCAACAATACATGTAATATGCACACAGAAAAAGAAGTAAGAGGCCCAATTCACTACCATGGTAAAAGTGATAATAACTTGCAAAATGAGAGCACAATTCACCCGACAAGAAAATATGTTCAAAATGGTAGGGACAGTAAATATGTACAAAAATGAGAATGAGTAGGAGTTAGATGGGAAATTCAATCAGAGCATAAAAGCAAAATACGAAAGAGAACTAGATTAAAATGAAAAAGAAAAGAAATGAAATAAGGAAAATATTTTATTTTATTTTATTATTATTATTAGTACTGTGCAGGAAAAGTAAGCTACAAATAAATGCAAAATAGAGACAAAGAGTTCACCCCCCTTTTATAGATGGTGTATTCAAAGTTCAGGGTAAAATGATGCTCCTCTTGATGGAATTGAGGGCATCTCTGCACAATGATAACAAGAGTTCAGAAAAAGAACGAAAAGGGAGGTAACATAACTGTTTGAAGGAAAGTAACATAAAAGCAGGAACGGAAAGACAATAAAAGGGCAAGTGGTTCCTAATTACTTGGGAAAATAAAAGAAAATAAGTACAAGCAGAGAAATAAAAGAAAACACGAAAAGTGGACTAAATGGCATTTTCATCAGAGGTGGATAAGGTGGCGCCTTCATCTTCTTCTACTTCTTCTGCTTCCTCTGAGGAACTGGAGTTGCGGACATCTCTGGGAGCATTGAGATTGAATGGGGGCAAGTCATTCTGAACAGCAGCTCGGAGGAAAGGGGCAGGGAAACGATGGGCCTGATATATCTGGTCTGAAGTCATCCCCATCTTCTTGCCAATGTTCAGCATCATGGTCTCCATGAGGAGGAGCATGCTGGTTTGACCAGAGTGGATGGCAGACTGCCTCTGTGCTATTTGCTGCAGTTGCTCCTTGATTGTTGCAGGGGTCTCCTTCTTGTATTCGGGTGGCAAGGTGAGACCGGGGTCTGAAGACTTCTTTGGCTTAAATAGGTTCTTTACCAAGGCAGTGGAAATGGAAGAAAGTGCTCTAATTCTCTGCTGGTAGTCTCCAAAATCAACACCTGCATCCTGGCACAACATAGTGATTAGAGAGGGAAAAGCTAAAGAATCTCTGCTCCTTTTAAGGACTTCCAGCATAGCGCTGCTAATGACCTCCCCAACATGGATGGGCATGCCAGTGAGAATAGCATAGATGAGTTCTGCCCTCTTTACTGCGATGGTGGAGGTGTGGATGACTAGCATGAATGAGCTGACAACAAAGATACTCCACACCTTGGCAGGAGGGAGAAGGTGTTTAGTGGTCAGATTCTTGGGCTGCATTTTACAATCAAATTCCCAATTTTCTCCTTCAATGCTTATTGCTTGAAGTATAGGCTGGTAATCCTTTTCCTTTTGTTTGGAGAATGCAGTGAAATCCAATTGGCCAGGTTGCTTCTGCAGAGGGGGGATGTTTAAAACCCTCTGGATGTTGGCTGGAGTGAAACTAACTTGCTTACCCCTGACCATGGTGTGCCTAGGGGGGTAAATGTCATCTTCCAAGCGCAGGGCATTAGCATAGAACTCCTGGGTGATGTCCTTCCACCCATTACCTGCACAAGAAGTGAAAATTCCCCAGCCACGTCTGTCTATCTCCTCCTGAAACTGTGGAAATGTCCCCTGTTGGATTTCAAAATTCCTTTCCTGGACGATCTGGCGCAGCAGGATGTTCTCTTTGAAATATTGTTCATGCTCTGGGGACCTAAACCTTGGGTCATGAGTAGGAGGGGGTTGTGATGAAGAGGCTTCAGCTGTCCTACTCCTCTTGGTTCTAAGTGTGTTCTTTCTAGGATTGCCCGACATTATTTGCGGAGAAGAGAGAATATGTGAATGAATAGTGTAGGGGCTGCAAAATAATTTGATATCATCTTAAGTGATGTGTGTGCAAAAGGGTGTATAGTGCTACATATGACCCAGAGGGCAATCAATTTCAATCATAGCCTACAAACATAGAGCTCAAATGGGATAGACAAGAGCAATTAAGCACAAAGAATGGTGTGACATACGTACACTATGTATAGCAATCCAATGGATAGTAGAATATGACTTTTAAGGCTTTGAAGCTCAAGGATCATAATGCAGCAATTAATGAAATTAAAGTCATGAAAAGCATGTTCAACACCCAGAAAGAGCAACAATTATGGTTAATTTTGTAATATGGATGAGAATCAAGTGCAGCAAAAGTAAAATGGCATGGAATTGAAAAGCAAAACAGCAAAATGGAGGGGTCAAAACTAAATGGAAATAGGCACGAACCAAATTTAGGCATTAACACACATGAACAAGAAGTTTAAAAACACTATTGGCATGTTTAGAGCATAAAAATGAGGGAGGGGAGCATAACAAAAACAACAAATGAGAGTTATGGCAAAGAGGGAGTGGGCGTGGCCACTATTGGGGCCAAAAGTGGGAACGCTCACTTGAATGGGATTAATACGCCCCTTTGGGTGTAATTTAGTGACCTCTCCCTCTCTAATTCAAGTAAGAATGCTCAATTGTACAAGAATTACACCTCAATTTCAAGAAAAAACAAGTAAAATTGAAAAGCCCCAAATTGGGGAATCTATGAACCCTAACCATAAATGGAGAGAAATTGAGAGAATTACCTTGTTTGAAGCCTTGGGTGTGGTGAGGGGAGGTGCGTTTTGGCCCTAGGAGTGAGTGGGTGTGAGTGGGTGACATGAAAATTGTGTGTGCTGGACGTTGGGCGGTGTGAATGCGTCGTGAAGTGGGAGGTGTGTGTGTGAAATAGTGAGCGTGTTCACTTTGAAGGGAATTAGTGCCTACTATGGGTTGGGCCCAAGGGGAATAGTGCAAATGGTGTACGTGCCTACTCTAAACAAGTAACGTGGGGCACCTAAAAAGCCAAAATTTGGTTCCAAATTACGCGTAGCCACTATGAAGCTTCAAAGTGGGAACTACAGTGAAGGTGTTTTGTGGGATGTCATTTGCGCGTGGCTACTTTGGAGCTTCAAAGTGGGAACTCCAGTGAAGGTGTGTGGCATGTCATTTGCGCGTGGCTACTTTGGAGCTTCAAAGTTGGAACTCCAGAGAGTTATTTTGTGGGAGATTTGTGCGTGGCTACTTTGGAGCTTCAAAGTGTCCACGCGCAAATGATTGAGCTCTTGGGCGCCAAAGTGGTCACTCCCACTCTTAAAAGTGGGAACTACAGAGAAGGAGTTGCTTACCTTGAGCCAAAGTAGTCACTATAGCCTACGAGAGTGGCCACTTTCATGAAGGATGAATTGCATCTAGCAAGAATGAGTGCCCAAAGTGGTGCTGCTGCTAGAATTCCTACAAAATTGTGCATCCACAAAGAATTATTTACACAAAATTGAAGCATATCAGAAATTGCTTAGCTCATTACACCTCAAATGAAGACAAAAATGTAATTGAAAGAATGCAAAGGAGAAATAATGAAAAGACAAAATTGCTTATCCACTTGTGAGTTGCCTCTCACAGAGCGCTTCTTTAACGTCATTAGCTTGACGTTCGAAGTGATTTACTCATGGCAAGGGTCTTGGTTGGAGGGAATGATGGGGCAATACACATCCATCACTTCAATCTCCTCCACAGGAACTGAGTTCTCTAAAAAATGCTTCAGGCGATGTCCATTCACTGTGAAACATTTGGTAGTGGATTCACTCTTGATTTCCACTGCACCATTAGGAAACACTTGTGTGACTATAAATGGACCAATCCACCTTGAGTGAAGCTTTCCAGGCATGAATTTGAGGCGGGAGTTGAACAAGAGCACCTTTTGACCAACACAAAATTCTTTCCTGGCTATCAACTTGTCATGGTATCTCTTGGTTCTCTCCTTATAAATTCTGGAATTTTCATATGCCTCTAGACGTAACTCTTCCAACTCTTGCAATTGAAGCTTTCTTTGCTCTCCAGCTGAGTCATAGTGCATATTACAAGCCTTCACTGCCCAGTATGCCTTGTGCTCTATCTTCACTGGTAAATGGCAAGCCTTGCCAAAGATTATTCTGTAAGGAGACATGCCCAAGGGTGCTTTGAATGCAGTTCTGTGTGCCCACAAGGCATCATCTAGCCTGCGGCTCCAATCTTTTCTGTGGGGCTGTACAACTCTTTCAAGTATTTTCTTTATTTCTCTGTTGGAAAGTTCTGCTTGGCCATTTGTTTGCGGGTGGTAGGCTGTGGAAACTTTGTGCAGAACTCCATATTTTCTCAGCAGGACTTCCATTGTCTTGTTGCAAAAATGACTCCCTTGGTCACTAATGATGGCACGTGGGATGCCAAACCGGCAAAATAGGTTGGAGCGAACAAATTCTGCAACCACTCTAGCATCATTAGTCTTGGTAGCTTTAGCTTCTACCCATTTTGAAACATAGTCAACAGCAAGTAAAATGTATAAGAAACCAAAAGAAGAGGGAAGGGGACCCATGAAGTCAATACCCCAGACATCAAATATGTCACAATATAGGATAGGTTGCTGAGGCATATTTCCTGCCTCTTGGTGATCATTCCTCCTGACCTCTGGCAGCTCTCACAGACATAATATGTTCGCCAAGAGTCCTTGAAAATGGAGGGCCAGTATAATCCTGAGTCCAACACCTTTCTTGCTGTTCTTTGAGGTCCAAGGTGTCCTCCCACAACCGAATTGTGGCAGAACTGCAATATGGATGGGATCTCTTCATCAGGGATGCATCTTCTGATGACTTGATCATTACAGAACTTCTATAAGTAAGGGTCGTCCCACACATAATGTTTGGCATCGCTCTTAATTTTGTCCCTTTTAATTTTTGATGCATTTGTAGGGAAAATTCCTGAAACCAAAAAATTAACCAAATCAGCATACCAAGGTACATGGGATGTGCACAACTCTAAGAGTTGTTCATCAGGAAAATCATCCTTGAGGGGAATGAGTTCAGGGACTCCCTCTATTCTGCTTAAATGGTCTGCCACCAAGTTTTGTGCTCCACTTCTGTCTTTAATCTCCAAGTCAAATTCTTGAAGTAAGAGCATCCACCTTATCAGCCTGGGTTTAGAATCTGTCTTTTTTAGCAAAAACTTCAAAGCAGAATGATCAGTAAACACCACAACTTTTGATCTTAACAGATATGATATGAATTTATCTAATGCAAATACTATGGCCAACAATTCCTTTTCAGTTGTGGTGTAATTGGATTATGCAGTGTCTAAGGTCCTAGAAGCATAATAAATGACATGAGGGACCTTACCAACCCGCTGTGCAAGGACAGCTCCCACTGCATAATTTGAGGCATCACACATCAGCTCAAAGGGTATTGACCAATCTGGAGGTTGGATAATTGGTGTGGTGGTTAAGGCTTTTTTAAGGAAGTTGAAAGCCTCCTTACAGTCCTCATCAAAGTCGAATTTAACATCTTTTTGCAGCATCTTTGAAAGAGGAATTGAAATCTTGGAGAAATTTTGGATGAACCTCCTGTAAAATCCTGCATGGCTCAAAAAAGAATGAACCTCCCTCACGCATGAGGGGTAAGGAAGGTGTGAAATAACATCCAATTTTGCAGGATCAACCTCAATACCTTTTTCAGAGATTATGTGTCCTAGAACTACACCCTGCTCTACCATGAAATGGCATTTCTCAAAGTTAACTACAAGGTTAGTTTCAATACACCTCTTCAAGACTTTTTCTAAATTGACTAAACATGCATGAAAGGAGGTGCCATAAACTGTGAAATCATCCATGAATACCTCTATGCAATGCTCCACTAAATCAGAAAAAATACTCAACATGCATCTCTGGAATGTGCCAGGAGCATTACATAGGCCAAAAGGCATTCTTCGATAAGCGAAGGTGCCAAAGGGACATGTAAATGTGGTTTTCTCCTGGTCTTGAGGGGCAATACAAATTTGAAAATAACCAGAGTAACCATCTAGAAAGCAATAGTGGGATTTACCTGCCAATCTTTCAAGCGTTTGATCAATGAAAGGTAGTGGAAAGTGGTCCTTCCTTGTGGCCTGGTTCAGCCGCCGGTAGTCTATGCAGACTCTCCAGCTGTTCTGGACTCTGGTAGGTATCATTTCATTCTTCTCATTCCTTACCACTGTAAGTCCAGATTTCTTGGGGACCACTTGCACAGGGCTAACCCAAGTGCTATCAGAGATTGGGTAAATGATCCCTGCTTGAAGCAACTTTGTGACCTCCTTCTTCACCACATCTAGGATGATGGGATTCACCCTCCTTTGAGGTTGTCTCACCGGTTTAGCATCTTCTTCCAACAAAATTCTATGCATGTATATGGAGGGACTAATTCCTGGTATATCAGCAAGTGTCCAGCCAATGGCTCTTTTGTGCTTTTTGATCACTTCTAGCAACTTCTCCTCTTGATCACTATCAAGCTTGGTAGAGATGATAACTGGGAGCTTTTCATTTGGTTCCAAATAGACATATTTCAAATGCTCCGGTAGAGGCTTTAACTCCAATGTGGGAGGTTGCTCTATAGAGGGAAGTGATTTAGCATTTTCATTTGACAAAATTTCTGCAACATTTAAATCAAAGGGGTTAGATTCAACTGTATTTGCTAAATCCAATACTTCACATTCCACCCCTATGGAATTATCAACTTCATCAACACTAAAACTTTTAGAACTTTCATTCAAATAAGCAGAATTTTCAGCACAAGTATCATATAAAGAATTTTCATAAGATTCACAAACAAAAGCATCTACATAATGGGAAAAGTTAAGAAAAGAGTTTCTCAAAATTTCGGTCCAGCTCTCATCCACTAATGCATCAAATACGTCAATATGGAAGACAGAATGTTCTTCAATCGGATGTTTCATGGCATCCAATATGTTGAAGCGCACAATGTTATCCCCAAATTCCATGGTGAGTGAACCGGCATGTACATCAATCTTCGTTCTTATAGTCTTCAAGAACGGTCTTCCCAAAATGATAGGTGCAGAATTTTTGAGTGACTCTTCTTCTTGAATGTCAAGGATGTAGAAGTCAACTGGAAATATGAGGTCATTCACCTTCACCAACACATCTTCAACAAGTCCAGCTGGGTGTGTTGTGCTTCTATTGGCCAACTGAATCACTACACCTGTGGGCTGCAAGGGACCAAGAGATAGAGAAGAAAAAATAGACAATGGCATAACATTAATGGATGCTCCTAGATCTAGCATTGCATTGTCTATCCTATTATTACCAATGATGCATGGAATAGTAAATGTTCCTGGGTCTTTACATTTCTCAGGCATTGTGGTTCTTTGTTTCTCAAAAAGTGCAGAAACATTCCTACCCATGTTGATTCTTTCATTACCCTTCAAACGCCTTCTATGTGTACACAAATCTTTCAAGAACTTGGCGTACTTGGGTATTTGTTTAATTGGCTCCAGCAAGGGTATGTTTACCTCAACTTTTCTGAAAGTGTCTAAGATTTCTTTGTCACTCTCCTCAGCTTTCTTACTTGGTTTGGCAATCATAACCCCTTGAGGGAAAGGTGGTGGAATTGCCCTTTCAGCTTCTTCTACCACTTCTTGAGTGGTGGGTGCATTTTCTTCCTCCCTTTCATCAACCAAGGGGCTTGGGATCTCCTTCTCCCTAGGCATTTCAGGCTCTTGCATTACCTTCCCAGACCGCAGAGTAATTGCACTGACATTCTTTGGGTTTGTGACTGTCTGTGCTGGGAGGTTGCCTGGACCTTGGGACTGAATTTGATTTATAGAGGAAGCCAACTGTCCCATCTGGTTCTCAATTGTTCTGATACTGGCCTCTGTTCGCTGTTGAAAATTAATGTTGCTCATGGCCATTTGCTTCACAAGCTCCTCCAATGATGGCTCATTCTTCTGACAAGAAGAGGCTTGGGATGAGGATGCTTGCTGCTGTTGGTGAGGTTGTTGCCCATGTTGTTGATCATTCCATTGGCGTGGCTGATGCGGCCTACCTTGACTAGCTTGGTAATTGTTGCTTTGCTGATTTTGCTGGTTGGAATTTCCTCCCCACCTCAAGTTTGGATGATTTCTCCAGCCCGGGTTGTACCAGTTTGAAGAAAGATCCCAGTTTGGTTGTTGCTGCTGCTGCTGAAAAGGAAATTTGTTAGTGTAAATATTTGCAGCATAGGCTTGGGGATTACCTTCAGGAGTATCTGACTCCTGCAATGTGGGGCAACTGTCTGTATAATGATCTGCAGCTGAGCATATTCCACAAAGTGTAGCTGGAACTAGTGGTGGAGGTGTTGTAGAGACAGCACTCTTTTGCATTGCAGCTAATTGCTTTACCATGGAGGCTAGCTCATCAATCTTGTACTCCAATTTGTTTGGTTCTGTAGCTTGAACTTCATGCACACCTCTAGTAACACAAGAATTTTGTCTAGTTGCAAATTGCTGGAAGTTGGCAGCCATGTTTTCTATCAAGTTCCTGGCTGCCGCATGGGTCTTATCTACCAAAGCTCCTCCACTCGCTGCATCGATCATACTCCTATCCATTGGGTGTAATCCCTCATAGAAGTACTGGATCAGCAATTGATCGCTAATTTGGTGGTGGGGGCAGCTGGCACATAGTCTTTTAAACCTCTCCCAGTATTCATAGAGAGTTTCTTTTTCTACCTGCCTAATTCCACAAATCTCCTTTCTTATGGATGCAACTCGGGAGGCTGGAAAGAACTTCTCTAGAAAGAGTCTTTTGAGGTTGTCCCAACTTGTTATTGATCCCGGTGGAAGGTAGTACAACCAGTCCTTTGCAGTGTCCATTAATGAGAAAGGGAAGGCCTTCAATTTTCAAAACAAAAGGAGCGTCCACATCTGGATATTGGATGCATAATGTTTGGTATGTGACATCCGATGCAGCTAGCTCCTTAAGAGTCCTCTCGTCACCTGCCATTGCTCCAAAACTAGAGTTAAGTGAAAATGGAGAAGAGTAAATAGAATTTGGTGTCACAGATTGCAAAGATGCAGTAGGTGATGATAATGATTCAGAGTGATCCCTATGTGTCCTAAGGTTCCTATAAAAAGTCCTATCAATCTCCTAGTCTAATGGATACAAATCTCCAGGGTTTGATCGGGTCATGCACTAGATATCAACTAACTAAATTGAAAGCAAATTGAGTAAATGAAATGACAAGAACAATTTAAAATTTCTCTGCAGAATTCTGCAGCAAAAAGTGCAGACAAACAGAGAAATATGCAGCAAAATGAGTGCAGAAAATTGAAAGTGAGTGATTGAAAATTTTTAGCACTTGAATGAAGGAAATGATGCAGAAAATCATGCAATGATAATGCAAAAACAAACCATAAAATTCGTATGACTATCAACACAATACAAAAACTCAAAATGAAACAAACGTACTAACATGCAAAACACAAAAAACAGAGCACCAATCATGTTCAACATAAGTTCAGCACCAATAATTCCCCGGCAACGGCGCCAATTTGATGAGACAAATTTAGCTACTCGTCATGCAAAAGATTGTCGTCAATCCTCATCAAATATGCAAAGAAATGAATGCAGTACTAGGGTGTTATCCTAGGTCGTCTCCAAAGAATTTTTGGTTGGGAACATACATCGAACAAGTGTAAACATGTATGTTAAAGCAAGTAAATTGGGGGGAGGTTTGTCAATTTCTGGGTTTTAATCAAGAACGAAATGTAAATTTAATGAAATTCAATCAATTAAAATGAGTAATCCCTAGTCAAGCAATGAGTTCTATCATTATTCTTTCAAATGATTCAATAATCCCCTTTCTTTCCCTTGAATTAAGTTAATCTAACAAGCGAAGACTAACTTTAACATCCCAATTAAAATTAAGCATCTTAATGGGCTCCAATCTCTATCCCTAAGATTAAGCAACCTCAAAGATTAATCAAAATTAAGCAATTTTGAATTAGAATTTCGTTAGGTAAATTAGGGTTCATTAAGCAATGCTCCCTTCATGCAAATTCCATTTCATTCAGAGATTGGGGTTAATAAATTCAAGGAAAGAAAGATTTGTATTGCAATTAATCCCAAGAATTCAAGATTCACGTGCATTGACTAGGAATTACAAGAAGGTTTAGCCCTCCATAGGGATGGGCTTCACAAATGAGAGAAAGAAATGCAAGAACGTAAACATCATTAATGTAAATTCAACAAGAATCAAAAGAGAAATTGGAAATTAAAACCTATAGAGGACCCTTGGCTGTCACCCATGACTCCAATGTCGTAAGAAGTTATCCCAATTTGGCAAAGAAAATTGTGTAAAGTGTAAAAAAGTCCCGTACCCTAATTCCTAAAATCTATTTATAGTGGATGACATGTCACCAAAGTGTCCACTTTTGCCTTTGAAAGTGTTCACTTTGGGCCTTGAAAGTGTCCACGCGCAGGATGGAAGGAATGTCGCTTCTCTGGAATTGCCACTATTTGTGCTGAAAGTAGCTACTTTGGTGCGCGTGGTTACTTTGAGAGCCAATAGTAGCCACGCGCAGGAAGGCTTGAAAATTAGCGTCCCTGGAGCTTCTGGAGTTGTCACTTTTGGGCTTGATAGTAGCTACTTTGGTGCGCGTGGTTACTTTGAGAGCCAATAGTAGCCACGCGCATCATGCTTCCAATTTAGCGTCCCTGGAGCTTCTGGAGTTGCCACTTTTGGTCTTGAAAGTGGCTACTTTGGAACTTTTAATGCCCAGACTTGCTGTAGTTGCCACTTTTGCTCCCAAAAGTGGCTACTTTAGGGGCAACTTTCATCCAAGGACCAAGATTTCTCAAATTTAACTTGGGCATTCTGCAAAATCACCAAGATAATTAAAATTGCAATCTATATCTATGTAATTAAATGCAAATTAACCAAAAATTAATAAACCTATGATATTTACTCAAAATGTGATTTCTATATTATTTTCACTATCTAAGTCCATTTCTTCTATTAAGGAGCACCAAAAAGGCAAGTAAAAATATAATAAAAATCGAATTCATCACCTCCCCCCAATTTACTTGCTTTAAAATATATGTTTACACTTGTTCGATGTATGTTCCCAACCAAAAATTCCTTGGAGACGACCAAGGATAACACCCTAGTACTGCATTCATTTCTTTGCATATTTGATGAGGATTAACAACAATCTTTTGCATGATGAATAGCTAAAATATCGTTTCATCATTCGTACATCTTCCTTTGCCGGTAAGCAAAAGGGGACCAAAAGAGACCAAAAGTGGAACTTGGTCCAAAGGCTCTAGAAAGTGCCAGAAGGGGAGAAGGTGGTGAGAAAGCCTTCTATAGAGTCCTAGGAGTGATATTCAAGGAGTTTCAGTAGCCTGAGACAAGTTTCGTACGTCTTCCTTTGCCGGTAAGCAAAAGGGGACCAAAAGAGACGAAAACTGCAACTTGGGTCCAAAGGCGCCAGAAAGTTCCAGAAGGGGAGAAGGTGGTGAGAAAGCCTTCCATTAAGTCCTAGGAGTGATATTCAAGCAGTTTCAGTGGCCTAAGACAAGTTTCGTACATCTTCCTTTGCCGGTAAGCAAAAGAGGACGAAAAGAGAACAAAACTTGAACTTGGGTGCAAAGGCGCCAGAAAGTGTTAGAAGGGGAGAAGGTGGTGAGAAAGCCTTCCTCTTAGTCCTAGGCGTGATAGTCAAGGAGTTTCAGTGGCCTGAGACGAGTTTCGCTTGTCTTCCTTTGTCGGTAAGCAAAAGGGGACCTAAAGAGACCAAAACTAGAACTTGGGTCTAAAGGCGCCAGAAAGAACCAGAAGGGGAGAAGGTGGTGAGAAAGCCTTCCATAGAGTCCTAGGAGTGATATTCAAGCAGTTTCAGTGGTCTGAGACGAGTTTCGTACGTCTTCCTTTGCCGGTAAGCAAAAGAGGACGAAAAGAGAACAAAACTTGAACTTGGGTGCAAAGGCGCCAGAAAGTGTTAGAAGGGGAGAAGGTGGTGAGAAAGCCTTCCTCTTAGTCCTAGGCGTGATAGTCAAGGAGTTTCAGTGGCCGGAGACGAGTTTCGCACGTCTTCCTTTGTCGGTAAGCAAAAGGGGACCAAAAGAGACCAAAACTAGAACTTGGGTCTAAAGGCGCCAGAAAGAACCAGAAGGGGAGAAGGTGGTGAGAAAGCCTTCCATAGAGTCCTAGGAGTGATATTCAAGCAGTTTCAGTGGTCTGAAACGAGTTTCGTACGTCTTCCTTTGCCGGTAAGCAAAAGGGGACTAAAAGAGACCAAAACTCGAACTTGGGTCCAAAGGCGCGAGAGAGTGCCAGAGGGTGAGAAGGTGGTTTGAAAGCCTTCCTTTGAGTCCTTGGAGTGATATTCAAGCAATTTCAGTGGCTTGAGACGAGTTTCGTACGTCTTCCTTTGCTGGAAAGCAAAAGGGGACCAAAAGAGACCAAAACTAGAACTTGGGTCCAAAGGCGCCAAGAAGTGCTAGAAGGGGAGAAGGTGGTGAGAAAGCCTTCCATAGAGTCTAAGGAGTCATATTCAAGGAGTTTCAGTGGCCTGAGACGAGTTTCGCACGTCTTCCTTTGTCGGTAAGAAAAAGGGGACCAAAAGAGACCAAAACTAGAACTTGGGTCTAAAGGCGCCAGAAAGAACCAGAAGGGGAGAAGGTGGTGAGAAAGCCTTCCATAGAGTCCTAGGAGTGATATTCAAGCAGTTTCAGTGGTCTGAGACGAGTTTCGTACGTCTTCCTTTGCCGGTAAGCAAAAGGGGATTAAAAGAGACCAAAACTCGAACTTGGGTCCAAAGGCGCCAGAAAGAACCAGAAGGGGAGAAGGTGGTGAGAAAGCCTTCCATAGAGTCCTAGGAGTGATATTCAAGCAGTTTCAGTGGTCTGAGACGAGTTTCGTACGTCTTCCTTTTCTGGTAAGCAAAAGGGGACCAAAAGAGACCAAAACTAGAACTTGGGTCCAAAGGTGCCAAGAAGTGTTAGAAGGGGAGAAGGTGGTGAGAAAGCCTTCCATAGAGTACTTGGAGTCATATTCAAGGAGTTTCAGTGGCCTGAGACGAGTTTCGCACGTCTTTCTTTGTCGGTAAGCAAAAGGGGACCAAAAGAGACCAAAACTAGAACTTGGGTCCAAAGGCGCCAGAAAGAACCAGAAGGGGAGAAGGTGGTGAGAAAGTCTTCCATAGAGTCGTCGAAGTAATATTAAAGCAATTTCAGTGGTCTGAGACGAGTTTCGCACGTCTTCCTTTGACGGTAAGCAAAAGGGGACCAAAAGAGACAAAAATTGGAACTTGGGTCCAAAGGCGCCAGAAAGTTCCAGAAGGGAAGAAGGTGGTGAGAAAGCCTTCCATTAAATCCTAGGAGTGATATTCAAGCAGTTTCAGTGGCCTAAGACAAGTTTCGTACATCTTCCTTTGCCGGTAAGCAAAAGAGGACGAAAAGAGAACAAAACTTGAACTTGGGTGCAAAGGCGCCAGAAAGTGTTAGAAGGGGAGAAGGTGGTGAGAAACCATTCCTCTTAGTCCTAGGCGTGATAGTCAAGGAGTTTCAGTGTCCTGAGATGAGTTTCGCACGTCTTCCTTTGTCGGTAAGCAAAAGGGGACCAAAAGAGACCAAAACAAGAACTTGGGTCTAAAGGCGCCAGAAAGAACCAGAAAGGGAGAAGGTGGTGAGAAAGCCTTCCATAGAGTCCTAGGAGTGATATTCACGCAGTTTCAGGGGTCTGAGACGAGTTTCGTACGTCTTCCTTTGCCGGTAAGTAAAAGGGGACTAAAAGAGACCAAAACTCGAACTTGGGTCCAAAGGCGCCAGAGAGTGCCAGAAGGTGAGAAGGTGGTTTGAAAGCCTTCCTTTGAGTCCTTGGAGTAATATTCAAGCAATTTCAGTGGCCTGAGACGAGTTTCGTATGTCTTCCTTTGCTGGTAAGCAAAAGGGGACCAAAAGAGACCAAAACTAGAACTTGGGTCCAAAGGCGCTATGAAGTGCTAGAAGGGGAGAAGGTGGTGAGAAAGCCTTCCATAGAGTCCTAGGAGTCATATTCAAGGAGTTTCAGTGGCCTGAGACGAGTTTCGCACGTCTTCCTTTGTCGGTAAGAAAAAGGGGACCAAAAGAGACCAAAACTAGAACTTGGGTCTAAAGGCGCCAGAAAGAACCAGAAGGGGAGAAGGTGGTGAGAAAGCCTTCCATAGAGTCCTAGGAGTGATATTCAAGCAGTTTCAGTGGTCTGAGACGAGTTTCGTACGTCTTCCTTTGCCGGTAAGCAAAAGGGGACTAAAAGAGACCAAAACTCGAACTTGGGTCCAAAGGCGCCAGAAAGAACCAGAAAGGGAGAAGGTGGTGAGAAAGCCTTCCATAGAGTCCTAGGAGTGATATTCAAGCAGTTTCAGTGGTCTGAGACGAGTTTCATACGTCTTCCTCTTCTGGTAAGCAAAAGGGGACCAAAAGAGACCAAAACTAGAACTTGGGTCCAAAGGCGCCAAGAAGTGCTAGAAGGGGAGAAGGTGGTGAGAAATCCTTCCATAGAGTACTAGGAGTCATATTCAAGGAGTTTCAGTGGCCTGAGACGAGTTTCGCACGTCTTCCTTTGTCGGTAAGCAAAAGGGGACCAAAAGAGACCAAAACTAGAACTTGGGTCCAAAGGCGCCAGAAAGAACCAGAAGGGGAGAAGGTGGTGAGAAAGTCTTCCATAGAGTCGTCGAAGTAATATTCAAGCAATTTCAGTGGTCTGAGACGAGTTTCGCACGTCTTCTTTTAACGGTAAGCAAAAGGGGACCAAAAGAGACAAAAACTGGAACTTGGGTCCAAAGGCGCCAGAAAGTTCCAGAAGGGGAGAAGGTGGTGGGAAAGCCTTCCATAGAGTCCTAGGAGTGATATTCAAGCAGTTTCAGTGGTTTGAGACGAGTTTCGTACGTCTTCCTTTGCCGGTAAGCAAAAGGGGACTAAAAGAGACCAAAACTCGAACTTGGGTCCAAAGGCGCCAGAAAGAACCAGAAGGGGAGAAGATGGTGAGAAAGCCTTCCATAGAGTCCTAGGAGTGATATTCAAGCAGTTTCAGTGGTTTGAGACGAGTTTCGTACTTCTTCCTTTGCCGGTAAGCAAAAGGGGACTAAAAGAGACCAAAACTCGAACTTGGGTCCAAAGGCGCGAGAGAGTGCCAGAGGGTGAGAAGGTGGTTTGAAAGCCCTCCTTTGAGTCCTTGGAGTGATATTCAAGCAATTTCAGTGGCTTGAGACGAGTTTCGTACGTCTTCCTTTGCTGGTAAGCAAAAGGGGACCAAAAGAGACCAAAACTAGAACTTGGGTCGAAAGGCGTCAAGAAGTGCTAGAAGGGGAGAAGGTGGTGAGAAAGCCTTCCATAGAGTCCTAGGAGTCATATTCAAGGAGTTTCAGTGGCCTGAGTCAAGTTTCGCACGTCTTCCTTTGCCGGTAAGCAAAAGAGGACCAAAAGATACCAAAACTGGAACATCGGTCCAAAGGCGCCAGAAAGTGCCAGAAGGGGAGAAGGTGGTGAGAAAGCCTTCCATTGAGTCCTAGGAGTGATATTCAAGCAGTTTCAGTGGCCTAAGACAAGTTTCGTACGTCTTCCTTTGCCGGTAAGCAAAAGAGGACGAAAAGAGAACAAAACTTGAACTTAGGTGCAAAGGCGCCAGAAAGTGTTAGAAGGGGAGAAGGTGGTGAGAAAGCCTTCCTCTTAGTCCTAGGCGTGATAGTCAAGGAGTTTCAGTGGCCTGAGACGAGTTTCGCACGTCTTCCTTTGTCGGTAAGCAAAAGGGGACCAAAAGAGACCAAAACTAGAACTTGGGTCCAAAGGCGCCAGAGAGTGGCTGAAGGTGAGAAGGTGGTTTAAAAGCCTTCCTTTGAGTCCTTGGAGTGATATTCAAGCAATTTCAGTGGCCTGAGACGAGTTTCGTACGTCTTCCTTTGCTGGTAAGCAAAAGGGGACCAAAAGAGACCCAAACTAGAACTTGGGTCCAAAGGCGCCAAGAAGTGCTAGAAGGGGAGAAGGTGGTGAGAAAGCCTTCCATAGAGTCCTAGGAGGGATATTGATCGAGTTTCAGTAGTGTGTGACATATTTCGCACGTCTTCCTTTGCCGGTAAGCAAAAGGGGACCAAAAGAGACCAAAAGTTAAACTTGGGTCCAAAGGCGCCAGAGAGTTCCAGAAGGGGAGAAGGTGGTGAGAAAGCCTTCCTTTATGTCCTTGGATTCATATTCAAGGAGTTTTAGTTGCCTGAGACGAGTTTCGCACGTCTCCCTTTGCCGGTAAGCAAAAGGGGACCAAAAGACACCAAAACTGGAACTTGGGTGCAAAGGCGCCAGAGAGTGCCAGAAGGGGAGAAGGTGGTGAGAAAGCCTTTCTTTCAGTCCTTGGAGTGATATTCAAGCAGTGTCAGTGGCTTGAGACGAGTTTCGCACGTCTTCCTTTGTCGGTAAGCAAAAGGGGACCAAAATAGAGCAAACCCCAAACTTGGGTCCAATGGCGCCAGAGAGTGCCAGAAGGGGAGAAGGTGGTGAGAAAGCCTTCCTTTGAGTCCTTGGAGTAATATTCCAGCAGTTTCAGTGGCCTGAGATGAGTTTCGCACGTCTTTCTTTGCCGGTAAGTAAAAGAGGACCAAAAGAGACCAAAACTGGAACTTGGGTCCAAAGGCGCCAGAGATTGCCAGAAGGGGAGAAGGTGATGAGAAAGCCTTCCATAGAGTCCTAGGAGTGATATTCAAGGTCTTTCAGTGGTCTGAGAGCATGTCTTCCTTTGCCAATAAGCAAAAGGGGACCAAAAGAGACCAAAACTTGAATTTGTGTCCAAAGGCGCTAGAGAGTGTTAGAAGGGGAGAAGGTGGTGAGAAAGCCTTCCTTTGAGTCCTTAGAGTGATATTCAAGCAGTTTCAGTGGCCTGAGACGAGTTTTGCACGTCTTTCTTTGCCGATAAGTAAAAGGGCACCAAAAGAGACTAAGACTTGAACTTAAGTCCAAAGGCGCCAGAAAGTGTTAGAAGGTGAGAAGGTGGTGAGAAAGCCTTCCTTTGAGTCCTTAGAATGATATTAAAGCAGTTTCAGTGGCCTGAGATGAGTTTCGCACGTCTTTCTTTGCCGGTAAGTAAAAGGGCACCAAAAGAGACCAAAACTGGAACTTGGGTCCAAAGACGCCAGAGAGTGCCAGAAGGGGAGAAGGTGGTGAGAAACCATCCTTTGAGTCCTTGGATTGATATTCAAGCAGTTTCTGTGGGTTGAGACGAGTTCCGTACTTCTTCCTTTTGCCGGTAAGTAAAAGGGGACCAAAAGAGATCAAAACTTGAACTTGCCTGCAAAGGTGCCAGAAACAACCAAAAGGTGAGAAAGCCTTCCATAGAGTCCTAGGAGTGATATTCAAGCAGTTTCAGTGGCCTGAGACGAGTTTCGTACGTCTTCCTTTGACGGTAAGCAAAAGGGGACCAAAAGAGACCAAAACTAGAACTTGGGTCCAAAGGCGCCAGAGAGTTCCAGAAGGGGAGAAGGTGATGAGAAAGCCTTCCTTTAAGTCTTTGGAGTCATATTCAAGGAGTTTCAGTGGCCTAAGACTAGTTTCGCAAGTCTTCCTTTACCGGTAAGCAAAAAGGGACCAAAAGAGACCAAAACTGGAACTTAGGTCCAAAGGCGCCAGAGAGTTCCTGAAGGGGAGAAGGTGGTGAGAAAGCCTTCCTTTGAGTCCTTGGAGTGATATTCAAGCAGTTTCAGTGGTCTGAGACGAGTTTTGCACCTCTTCCTTTGCCGGTAAGCAAAAGGGGACCAAAAGAGACCAAAGTTGGAACTTGGGTCCAAAGGTGTCAGAAAGTGCCAGAAGGGGAGAAGGTGGTGAGAAAGCCTTCCAAAGAGTCCTAGGAGTGATATTCAAGCAGTTTTAGTGGCCTGAGACGAGTTTCGTACGTCTTCCTTTGACGGTAAGCAAAAGGGGACCAAAAGAGACCAAAAATGGAACTTGGGTCCAATGGCGCCAGAAAGTGCCAGAAGGAGAGAAGGTTATCGGAAAGCCTTCCATTGAGTCCTAGGAGTTATCTTCAAGCAGTTTTAGTGGCCTGAGACGAGTTTCGCACGTCTTCCTTTGCTGGTAAGCAAAAAGGGACGAAAAGAGACCAAAACTGGAACTTGGGTCCAAAGGCGCCAGAAAGTGCCAGAAGGGGAGAAGGTGGTGAGAAAGCCTTCCACAGAGTCCTAGGAGTCATATTCAAGAAGTTTCAGTGGCCTGAGATGAGTTTCGCACGTCTTCCTTTGCCGGTAAGCAAAAGGGGACCAAAAGAGACCAAAACTAGAACTTGGGTCCAAAGGCGTCAGAAAGTGACAGAAGGGGAGAAGGTGGTGAGAAAGCCTTCCATAGAGTCCTAGGAGTGATAATCAAGCAGTTTCAGTGGCCTGAGATAAGTTTCGTACCTCCTCTTTTGCCGATAAGTGATGGATCCATATTTTTACTGATATTTTAGCATAATTCTAACACATTTGATAAGAAAAATATATGAAGAAAGCAGAAAAACTCAGAAAAAGAGAATGAATTTAAGTTTTCTTTAAAATTGTAGTTATCTTAGCAATTGTGGAATTTTTGCTTAGGAAGTAAGTTTTTAATCTTGTTTTTGAAGGAGTAATTCGAGCAAGGCTCATGAAAATAGAGGCTTGATGACAAGGAAGAAGAAAGAAGCAAGTCTGGACTCCAAAAACACAAGACCAAGAAAGTGCAGACTAGGCGTGATCACTATTGTCAGTAAAAGTGATCACTCCAGTGTTCAAAGAAGAAGAAAGCCTGGGCGTTATCACTTTTATCAGTAAAAGTGAGCGTTCCAGAGAGCCTTCAACCTGGCGAGTTGCACGTAATCACTATTATTCATAAGAGTGATCACGCGCAACCACTTGAGCTCTGCGTAGTCACTTTTATCAGCAAGAGTGATAGTTCCAGAGCCTTCAATATCAGAAAAGTTGCGCGTGGACACTTTTTCTCATAAAAGTGTTAACGCGCAACCATAAACCTTCTGCGTGGCTACTATTTCTCATAAAAGTGATAACGCATAAATCTAGAAAATTCTATAAATAATAGAAACGTGCAGATTTTTCGGAGTTCAGTTTTATTTTTCCATTTTTCTGTTAGATCTCGTTAAGAGAGATTGAGAGAGAAGATTAGGGTCAAGTCTTGAAGCTTCCACAAAGAGGAATCGGATTGGAGCTTCCAACCATGACTTCTTGGAGTTTTTCTTCTTCTTCTTCTTCTTTCTCTTTCTCTTCTCCCATGTCTGAGTAGTTTTCTTGTAGTTAGGGGTTTATGGAACTCGAATTGATGTATTGATTTGACTCTTGTTTCTGGATTTTGAGTTCTTGGATTAATTGAATTGTGAATTCTGTTTTTCTTGCAATCTATGAATGGAAATTCGTTTGATTCATCTTAGAGGAACAATTACCAATGGAAGTTGGATTTGCTTCTCCGATCTGAGTTAGCAATCAGAAGTTGGGGATTTCTTAGGGATAAGGAGACCTAATTCTGCAATCTTAAGGTTCTAAGTCTTAATGCAACTTGAAATTGAACTTCACCTAAGGGATTAGGGTGGTTTAGTTGCTTGTTAGGGTCAATGAGTTAAGGAATTAACCTTTGGCTATTGCTATGCGAAACTGATTGTCAATTAACCAAGTTCTTAAATGTTGAAAGGCATAATTGAATTAATACTGATATTCTTGTGAAGTAAATTCCTAACTACCTTTCAATCCATTTCTAATCTCACATTGCATTCATTGATCTATTTTTCTGCACATTCTTCTTTACTCTTAATTGCTTTGGTTTATTGCTTTTGTATGTTACAACTCTTCTCCCAAATTTATATGGCTCAAATGGTTACAATTTTGTGAATTGATACTTGAAATCTAAATTCCCTGTGGAGACAATATACTGTTCTTAAAAATTACTCATTACTTACTGCAATACTAGTGCACTTGCTAGTGTTTAGATTGCTAACAACAGTAAGCAAACGAGACCAAAACTGGAACTTGGTTCCAACGGCGCCAGAAAGTGCCTGAAAGGGAGAAGGTGGTGAGAAAGCCTTCCTCTTACACCTTGGCATGATATTCAAGGAGTTTTAGTGGCCTGAGACGAGTTTCGCACGTGTTCCTTTGCTGGTAAGTAAAATGGGATCAAAAGAGACCAAAAATGGAACTTGGGTGCAAAGGCGCCAGAAAGTGCCAGAAGGGGAGGAGGTGGTGAGAAAGCCTTCCATAGAGTCCTAGAAGTGATATTCAAGGAGTTTCAGTGCCCTGAGACGAGTTTTGTACGTCTTCCTTTGCCGGTAAGCAAAAAGGGACCATAAGAGACCAAAACTGGAACTTGGGTCCAAAGGCGCTAGAGAGTGCTAGAAGGGGAGAAGGTGGTGAGAAAGCCTTCCACAGAGTGTTAGGAGTGATATTTATGGAGTTTAAGTGGCCTGAGACGCGTTTCGTACCTCCTCCTTTGCAAGTAAGCAAAAGGCGTCCAAAATTGACCAAAACATGAACTTGGATGCAAAGGCGCTAGTAAGTTCCAGAAGGGGAGAAGGTGGTGAGAAAGCCTTCCATAAAGTCCTAGGAGTGATATTTAAGCAATTTTAGTGGCCTGAGACGAGTTTCGTACGTCTTTCTTTGCCGGTAAGCAAAAAGGGACCAAAAGCGACCAAAACATGAACTTGGGTACAAAGGCACCAGACAGTGCCTGAAGGGGAGAAGGTGGTGACAAAGCCTTCCATAGAGTCCTAGGCGTGATATTCTAGGAGTTTCATTGCCCTGAGACGAGTTTCGTACGTCTTCCTTTACCGGTAAGCAAAAGAAGACCAAAAGAGACAAAAAATGGAACTTGGGTCCAAAGGCGCCAGAAAGTGCCAAAAGGGGAGAAGGTGGTGACAAAGCCTTCCACAGAGTCCTAGGAGTGATATTCAAGGAGTTTCAATGGCCTGAGACGAGTTTCGTATGTCTTCCTTTGCCGGTAAGCAAAAGGGGACCAAAAGAGACCAAAACTTGAACTTGGGTCCAAAGGCGCCAGAGAGTGCAAAAGGGGAGAAGGTGGCGAGAAAGCCTTCCTTTAAGTCCTTGGAGTCATATTCAACCAGTTTCAGTTGCCTGAAACGAGTTTTGCACGTCTTCCTTTCCCGGTAAGCAAAAGGGGACCAGAAGAGACCAAAACTAGAACTTAGGTCCAAAGGCGCTAGTGAGTGCCAGAGGGGGAGAAGGTGGTGAGAAAGCCTTCCTTTGAGTCCTTGGAGTGATATTCAAGGAGTTTCAGTGGCCTGAGACGAGTTTCGTACGTCTTCCTTTGCCGGTAAGCAAAAGGGGACCAAAAGAGACCAAAACTTGAACTTGGGTCCAAAGGTGCCGGAGAGTTCCAGAAGGGGAGAATTTGGTGGGAAAGCCCTCCTTTAAGTCCTTGGAGTCATATTCAACAAGTTTCAGTGGCTTGAGACGAGTTTCGCACGTCTTCCTTTCCGGTAAGCCAAACGGGACCAGAAGAGACCAAGACTCGAACCTGGGTCCAAAGGCGCCAGAGAGTGTCAGAAGGGGAGAAGGTGGTAAGAAAGCCTTCCTTTGACTCCTTGGAGTGATATTCAAGCAGTTTCAGTGGCCTAGGACGAGTTTCGCACGTCTTTCTTTGCCGGTAAGTAAAAGGGGACCAAAAGAGACCAAAACTGAAACTTGGGTCCAGAGGCGCCAGAAAGAACCAGAAGGGGAGAAGGTGGTGAGAAAGCCTTCCATAGAGTCCTAGGAGGGATATTAATCGAGTTTCAGTGGTGTGAGACATATTTCGCACGTCGTCCTTTGCCGGTAAGCAAAAGGGGACCAAAAGAGACCAAAACTTGAACTTGGGTCCAAAGGCGCCAGAGAGTTCCTGAAGGAGAGAAGGTGGTGAGAAAGCCTTCCTTTATGTCCTTGGATTCATATTCAAGGAGTTTTAGTGGCCTGAGACGAGTTTCGCACGTCTTCCTTTGCCGGTAAGCAAAAGGGGACCAAAAGAGACCAAAACTGGAACTTGGGTCCAAAGGCGCCAGAGAGTGCCAGAAGGGGAGACGGTGGTGAGAAAGCTTTTCTTTCAGTCCTTGGAGTGATATTCAAGCAGTGTCAGTGGCTTGAGACGAGTTTCGCACGTCTTCGTTTGTCGGTAAGCAAAAGGGGACCAAAACAGAGCAAACCCCGAACTTGGGTCCAATGGCGCCAGAGAGTGCCAGAAGGGGAGAAGGTGGTGAGAAAGCCTTCCTTTGAGTCCTTGGAGTAATATACAAGCAGTTTCAATGGCCTGAGATGAGTTTCACACGTCTTTCTTTGCCGGTAAGTAAAAGAGGACCAAAAGAGACCAAAACTGGAACTTGGGTCCAAAGGCGCCAGAAAGAACCACAAGGGGAGAAGGAGGTGAGAAAGCCTTCCATAGAGTCCTAGGAGGTATATTCAAGGAGTTTCAGTGGTCAGAGACGAATTTTTCACTTTTTCCTTTAACGGTAAGCAAAAGGGGACCAAAAAAGACCAAGACTCGAACTTGGGTCCAAAGGCGCCAGAGAGTGTCAGAAGGGGAGAAGGTGGTAAGAAAGCCTTCCTTTGACTCCTTGGAGTGATATTCAAGCAGTTTCAGTGGCCTAGGACGAGTTTCGCACGTCTTTCTTTGCCGGTAAGTAAAAGGGGACCAAAAGAGACCAAAACTGGAACTTGGGTCCAGAGGCGCCAGAAAGAACCAGAAGGGGAGAAGGTGGTGAGAAAGCCTTCCATAGAGTCCTAGGAGGGATATTCAAGGAGTTTCAGTGGTCTGAGACGAATTTCGCACGTCTTCCTTTAACAGTAAGCAAAAGGGGACCAAAAGAGACCAAGGCTCGAACTTGGGTCCAAAGGCGCCAGAGAGTACCAGAAGGGGATAAGGTGGTGAGAAAGCCTTCCTCTGAGTCCTTGGAGTGATATTCAAGCAGTTTCAGTGGCCTGAGACGTGTTTCGCACGTCTTTCTTTGCCGATAAGTAAAAGGAGACTAAAAGAGACCAAAACTGGAACTTGGGTCCAAAGGCACCAGAGATTGCCAGAAGGGGAGAAGGTGATGAGAAAGCCTTCCATAGAGTCCTAGGAGTGATATTCAAGGACTTTCAGTGGTCTGAGAGCATGTCTTCCTTTGCCAATAAGCAAAATGGGACCAAAAGAGACCAAAACTCGAATTTGGGTCCAAAGGCGCCATAGAGTGCCAGAAGGGGAGAAGTTGGTAAGAAAGCCTTCCTTTGAGTCCATGGAGTGATATTCAAGCAGTTTCAGTGGCCTGAGACGAGTTTCGCACGTCTCTCTTTTGCCAGTAAGCAAAAAAGGACCAAAAGAGACCAAAACTGGAACTTGGGTCCGAAGGCACCAGAAAGCGCTAGAAGGGGAGAAGGTGGTGAGAAAGCCTTCCATAGAGTCCTAGGAGTCATATTCACGGAGTTTCAGTGGTCTGACACGAGTTTCGCACGTCTTCCTTTGTCGGTAAGCAAAAGGGGACCAAAAGAGACCAAACCCCGAACTTGGGTCCAAAGGCGCTACAGAGTGCCAGAAGGGGAGAAGGTGGTTTGAAAGCCTTCCTCTGAGTCCTTGGAGTGATATTCAAGCATTTTCAATGGCCTGAGACGAGTTTCGCATGTCTTCCTTTGTCAATAAGTAAAAGGGGACCAAAAGAGATGAAAACTGGAACTTGGGTCCAAAGGCGCCAGAAAGAACCGGAAGGGGAGAAGGTGTTGAGAAAGCCTTCCATAGAGTCCTAGGAGGGATATTGATCGAGTTTCAGTGGTGTGAGACATATTTCGCACGTCGTCCTTTGCCGGTAAGCAAAAGGGGACCAAAAGAGACCAAAACTTGAACTTGGGTCCAAAGGCGCCAGAGAGTTCCAGAAGGGGAGAAGGTGGTGAGAAAGCCTTCCTTTATGTCCTTGGATTCATATTCAAGGAGTTTTAGTGACCTGAGACGAGTTTCGCACGTCTCCGTTTGCCGGTAAGCAAAAGGGGACCAAAAGAGACCAAAACTGGAACTTGGGTCCAAAGGCGCCAGAGAGTGCCAGAAGGGGAGACGGTGGTGAGAAAGCTTTTCTTTCAGTCCTTGGAGTGATATTCAAGCAGTGTCAGTGGCTTGAGACGAGTTTCGCACGTCTTCGTTTGTCGGTAAGCAAAAGGGGACCAAAACAGAGCAAACCCCGAACTTGGGTCCAATGGCGCCAGAGAGTGCCAGAAGGGGAGAAGGTGGTAAGAAAGCCTTCCTTTGAGTCCTTGGAGTAATATACAAGCAGTTTCAGTGGCCTGAGATGAGTTTCGCACGTCTTTCTTTGCCGGCAAGTAAAAGAGGACCAAAAGAGACCAAAACTGGAACTTGGGTCCAAAGGCGCCAGAAAGAACCACAAGGGGAGAAGGAGGTGAGAAAGCCTTCCATAGAGTCCTAGGAGGTATATTCAAGGAGTTTCAGTGGTCTGAGACGAATTTTGCACGTCTTCCTTTAACAGTAAGCAAAAGGGGACCAAAAGAGACCAAGGCTCGAACTTGTGTCCAAAGGCGCCAGAGAGTACCAGAAGGGGAGAAGGTTGTTTGAAAGCCTTCCTCTGAGTCCTTGGAGTGATATTCAAGCATTTTCAATGGCCTGAGACGAGTTTCGCATGTCTTCCTTTGTCGATAAGTAAAAGGGGACCAAAAGAGACCAGAACTGGAACTTGGGTCCAAAGGTGCCAGAAAGATCCGGAAGGGGAGAAGGTGTTGAGAAAGCCTTCCATAGAGTCCTAGGAGGGATATTGATCGAGTTTCAGTGGTGTGAGACATATTTCGCACGTCGTCCTTTGCCGGTAAGCAAAAGGGGACCAAAAGAGACCAAAACTTGAACTTGGGTCCAAAGGCGCCAGAGAGTTCCAGAAGGGGAGAAGGTGGTGAGAAAGCCTTCCTTTATGTCCTTGGATTCATATTCAAGGAGTTTTAGTGACCTGAGACGAGTTTCGCACGTCTCCCTTTGCCGGTAAGCAAAAGGGGACCAAAAGAGACCAAAACTGGAACTTGGGTCCAAAGGCGCCAGAGAGTGCCAGAAGGGGAGAAGGTGGTGAGAAAGCCTTTCTTTAAGTCCTTGGAGTGATATTCAAGCAGTTTTAGCGGCCTGAGCGGACCAAAAGAGACGAAACTGGAACTTGGGTGCAAAGGCGCCAGATAGTTCCAGAAGGGGAGAAGGTGGTGAGAAAGCCTTCCATAGAGTCCTAGGAGTGATAATCATGGAGTTTCAGTGGTCTGAGACGAGTTTCGCACGTCTTCCTTTGCCGGTAAGCAAAAGGGGACCAAAGGAGACCCAAACTTGAACTGGGGTGCAAAGGCCCCAGAAAGTGTCAGAAGGGGAGAAGGTGGTGAGAAAGCCTTCCTTTAAGTCCTTGGAGTCATATTCAAGCAGTTTCAGTTGCCTGAAACGAGTTTTGCACGTCTTCCTTTGCCGGTAAGTAAAAGAGGAGCAGAAGAGACCAAAACTAGAACTTAGGTCCAAAGGCGCTAGTGAGTGCCAGAGGGGGAGAAGGTGGTGAGAAAGCCTTCCTTTGAGTCCTTGGAGTGATATTCAAGGAGTTTCAGTGGCCTGAGACGACTTTCGTACGTCTTCCTTTGCCGGTAAGCAAAAGGGGACCAAAAGAGACCAAAACTTGAACTTGGGTCCAAAGGTGCCGGAGAGTTCCAGAAGGGGAGAATTTGGTTGGAAAGCCCTCCTTTAAGTCCTTGGAGTCATATTCAACAATTTTCAGTGGCCTGAGACGAGTTTCGCACGTCTTCCTTTGCCGGTAAGCGAAACGGGACCAGAAGAGACCAAAACTGGAACTTAGGTCCAAAGGCGCTAGTGAGTGCCAGAGAGGGAGAAGGTGGTGAGAAATCCTTCCTTTGAGTCCTTGGAGTGATATTCAAGCAGTTTCAGTGGCCTGAGACGAGTTTCGCACGTCTTCCTTTGCTGGTAAGCCAAACGGGACCAGAAGAGACCAAAACTAGAACTTAGGTCCAAAGGCGCCAGTAAGTGCCAGAGGGGGAGAAGGTGGTGAGAAAGCCTTCCTTTGAGTCCTTGGAGTGAGATTCAAGCAGTTTCAATGGCCTAAGATGAGTTTCGTACATCTTCCTTGGCCGGTAAGCGAAAAGGGACCAACAGAGACCAAAACATGAACTTGGGTGCAAAGGCACCAGACAGTGCCTGAAGGGGAGAAGGTGGTGACAAAGCCTTCCATAGAGTCCTAGGAGTGATATTCAAGGAGTTTCAGTGGCCTGAGACGAGTTTCGTATGTCTTCCTTTGCCGGTAAGCAAAAGGGGACCAAAAGAGACCAAAACTTGAACTTGGGTCCAAAGACGGCAGAGAGTGCCAAAAGGGGAGAAGGTGGTGAGAAAGCCTTCCTTTAAGTCCTTGGAGTCATATTCAAGCAGTTTCAGTTGCCTGAAACGTGTTTTGCATGTCTTCCTTTGCCGGTAAGCAAAAGGGGACCAGAAGAGACCAAAACTAGAACTTAGGTCCAAAGGCGCTAGTCAGTGTCAGAGGGGGAGAAGGTGGTGAGAAAGCCTTCCTTTGAGTCCTTAGAATTATATTCAAGGAGTTTCAATGGCATGAGTCGAGTTTTGTACGTCTTCCTTTGCCGGTAAGCAAAAGGGGTCCAAAAGACACCAAAACTTGAACTTGGGTCCAAAGGTGCCGGAGAGTTCCAGAAGGGGAGAATTTGGTGGGAAAGCCCTCCTTTAAGTCCTTGGAGTCATATTCAACAAGTTTCAGTGGCCTGAGACGAGTTTCGCATGTCTTCCTTTGCCAGTAAGCAAAAGGGGAGCAAAAGAGACCAAAACTGAAACTTGGGTCCAACGGCACCAGAGTGTGCCAGAAGGGGTGAAGCTGGTGAGAAAGCCTTCCCTCAAGTCCTTGGAGTGATATTCAAGCAGTTTCAGTAGCATGAGACGAGTTTCGCACGTCTTCCTTTGCCGGTAAGCAAAAGGGGACCAAAAGACACCAAAAATGGAACTTGGGTCCAAAAGCGCCAGAAAGTGCCAGAAGGGGAGAAGGTGGTGAGAAAGCTTTCCTTTGAGTCCTTGGAGTGATATTCAAGCAGTTTCAGTGGCTTGAGACGAGTTTCGCACGTCTTTGTTTGCCGGTAAGCAAAAGGGGACCAAAAGAGACCAAAACTGGAACTTGGGTCCAAAGGCGCCAGAGAGTGCTAGAAGAGGAGAAGGTGGTGAGAAAGCCTTCCTTTGAGACCTTGGAGTGTTATTCAAGCAGTTTCAATGGCTTGAGACGAGTTTCGCACATATTCTTTTGCCGGTAAGCAAAAAGGCACCAAAAGAGACCAAAACTGCAACTTGGGTCCAAAGGCGCCAGAGAGTGCTGGAAGGGGAGAAGGTGGTGAGAAAACCTTCCAATGACTCCTATGAGTGATATTCAAGCAGTTTCAGTGGCCGGAGACGAGTTTCGCACGTCTTCCTTTGCCGGTAAGAAAAAGGGGACCAAAAGAGACCAAAACTGGAACTTGGGTCCAAAGGCGCCAGAAAGTGCCAGAAGGGGAGAAGGTCGTGAGAAAGCCTTCCTTTATGTCCTTGGAGTCATATTTAAAGAGTGTCAGCGGCCTGAGACGAGTCTAGCACGTATTCCTTTGCTGGTAAGTAAAAGGCGACCAAAAGAGACCAAAACATGAACTTGGGTGCAAAGGTGCCAGAAAGTGGCAGAAGTCGAGAAGGTTGTGACAAAGCCTTCCATAAAGTCCTAGGAGTGATATTCAAGCAGTTTCAGTGGCCTAAGACGAGTTTCGTACGTCTTCCTTTGCCGGTAAGCAAAAGGGGACCAAAAGAGACCAAAACTTGAACTTGGGTCCAAAGGCGCCTGAGAGTGCCAGAAGGAGAGAAGGTGGTGAGAAAGCCTTCCTTTAAGTCCTTGGAGTCATATTCAAGCAGTTTTAGTGGCCTGAGACGAGTTTCTCACGTCTTCCTTTGGCGGTAAGAAAAAGGGGACCAAAAGAGACCAAAACTGGAACTTGGGTCCAAAGGCGCCAGAAAGTGCCAGAAGGGGAGAAGGTGGTGAGAAAGCCTTCCTTTGAGTCCTTCGAGTGATATTCAAGCAGTTTCAATGGCTTGAGGCGAGTTTCGCACATCTTCCTTTGCCGGTAAGCAAAAAGGCACCAAAAGAGACCAAAACTGGAACTTGGGTCCAAAGGCGCCAGAGAGTTCTGGAAGGGGAGAAGGTGGTGAGAAACCCTTCCTTTGAGTCCTTGGAGTGATATTCAAGCAGTTTTAGTGGCCTGAGACAAATTTCGTACGTCTTCCTTTGCCTAGAAGGTGGTGATAAAGCCTTCCTTTAAGTCCTTAGAGTCATATTTAAGGAGTTTCAGTTGCCTGAGACGAGTTTCGCACGTCTTCCTTTACCGGTAAGCGAAAGGGGACCAAAAGAGACCAAAACTGGAACTTGGGTTCAAAGGCACCAGAGAGTGCCAGAAATGGAGAAGGTGGTGAGAAAGCCTTCCTTTGAGTCCTTGGAGTCATATTCAAGCAGTTATAGTGGCCTGAGACGAGTTTCGCACGTGTTTCTTTGCCGGTAAGCAAAAGGGGACCAAAAGAGACTAAAACTGGAACTTGGGTCCAAAGGCAGTAGAGTGTGCCAGAAGGGGAGAACGTGGTGAGAAAGCCTTCCTTTGAGTCTTTGGAGTGATATTCAGGGAGTTTCAGTGGCCTGAGACGAGTTTCGCACGTCTTCCTTTGCCGGTAAGCAAAAGGGGACCAATAGAGACCAAAACTAGAACTTGGGTCTGAAGGCGCCAGAGAGTGCCAAAAGAGGAGAAGGTGGTGAGAAAGCCTTCCTTTGAGTCCTTGGAGTCATATTCAAGCAGTTATAGTGGCTTGAGACGAGTTTCGCACGTGTTTCTTTGCCTGTAAGCAAAAGGGGACCAAAAGAGACCGAAACTGGAACTTGGGTCCAAAGGCGCCAGAAAGTGCCAGAAGAGAAGAAGGTGGTGAGAAAGCCTTCCTTTGAGTCCTTGGAGTGATATGCAAGCAGTTTTAGTGGTTTGAGACGAGTTTTGCACGACTTCCTTTGCCGGTAAGCAAAAGGGGACCAAAAGAGACCAAAACTGGAACTTGGGTCCAAAGGCTCCAGAGAGTGCTAGAAGGGGAGAAGGTGGTGAGAAAGCCTTCCTTTGAGTCCTTGGAGTGATATTCAAGCAATTTTAGTGGCCTGAGACAAGTTTCGTACGTCTTCCTTTGCCTAGAAGGTGGTGAGAAAGCCTTCCTTTAAGTCCTTGGAGTCATATTTAAGGAGTTTCAGTTGCCTGAGACAAGTTTCGCACGTCTTCCTTTACCGGTAAGCGAAAGGGGACCAAAAGAGACCAAAACTGGAACTTGGGTTGAAAGGCACCAGAGAGTGCCAGAAGGGGAGAAGGTGGTGAGAAAGCCTTCCTTTGAGTCCTTGGAGTCATATTCAAGCAGTTATAGTGGCCTGAGACGAGTTTCGCACGTGTTTCTTTGCCGGTAAGCAAAAGGGGACCAAAAGAGACTAAAACTGGAACTTGGGTCCAAAGGCAATAGAGTGTGCCAGAAGGGGAGAACGTGGTGAGAAAGCCTTCCTTTGAGTCTTTGGAGTGATATTCAAGGAGTTTCAGTGGCCTGAGACGAGTTTCGCACGTCTTCCTTTGCCGGTAAGCAAAAGGGGACCAATAGAGACCAAAACTAGAACTTGGGTCTGAAGGCGCCAGAGAGTGCCAAAAGAGGAGAAGTTGGTGAGAAAGCCTTCCTTTGAGTACTTGGAGTCATATTCAAGGAGTTTCGGTGGCTGATAGTTATATTTTAATACATCTTTCTCTCTATGTTTTCGATTTAATTGAGTCTTTTTAGTATATTATTTTGATGTGTGATGAATCCATATTTTTACTGATATTTTAGCATAATTCTAACACATTTGATAAGAAAAATATATGAAGAAAGCAGAAAAACTCAGAAAAAGAGAATGAATTTAAGTTTTCTTTAAAATTGTAGTTATCTTAGCAATTGTGGAATTTTTGCTTAGGAATTAAGTTTTTAATCTTGTTTTTGTAGGAATAAATTGAGCAAGGATCATATTCATGGAAGTTTGATGACAAGGAAGAGGAAAGAAGCAAGTCTGGACTCCAAAAACACAAGACCAAGAAAGTGCAGAGTAGGCGTGATCACTATTGTCAGTAAAAGTGATCACTCCAGAGTTCAAAGAAGAAGAAAGCTTGGGCGTTATCACTTTTATCAATAAAAGTGAGCGTTCCAGAGAGGCAAATATCAGGAAAAGCTCTGCGTAACCACTATTATTAGCGAAAGTGAACGTTCTAGAGAGCCTTCAACCTCGCGAGTTGCGCGTAATCACTCTTATTCATAAGAGTGATCACGCGCAACCACTTGAGCTCTGCGTAGTCACTTTTATCAGCAAGAGTGATAGTTCCAGAGCCTTCAATATCAAGAAAGTTGCGCGTGGACACTTTTCTCATAAAAGTGTTAACGTGCAACCATAAACTTTCTGCGTGGCTACTATTTCTCATAAAAGTGATAACGCGCAAATCTGGGAAATTCTATAAATAACAGAAACATGCAGATTTTTCGGTGTGCAGTTTTATTTTTCCGTTTTTCTGTTAGATCTCGTTGAGAGAGATTGAGAGAGAAGATTGGGGTCAAGTCTTGAAGCTTCCACAAAGAGGAATCGGATTGGAGCTTCTGGCCATGACTTCTTGGAGTTTTTCTTCTTCTTCTTCTTCTTTCTCTTTCTCTTCTCCAATGTCTGAGTAGTTTTCTTGTAGTTAGGGGTTTATGGAACTCGAATTGATGTATTGATTTGACTCTTGTTTCTGGATTTTGAGTTCTTGGATTAATTGAATTGTGAATTCTGTTTTTCTTGCAATCTATGAATGGAAATTCGTTTGATTCATCTTAGAGGAACAATTACCAATGGAAGTTGGATTTGCTTCTCCGATCTGAGTTAGCAATCAGAAGTTAGGGATTTCTTAGGGATAAGGAGACCTAATTCTGCAATCTTAAGGTTCTAAGTCTTAATGCAACTTGAAATTGAACTTCACCTAAGGGATTAGGGTGGTTTAGTTGCTTGTTAGGGTCAATGAGTTAAGGAATTAACCTTTGGCTATTGCTATGAGAAACTGATTGTCAATTAACCAAGTTCTTGAATGTTCAAAGGCATAATTGAATTAATACTGATATTCTTGTGAAGTAAATTCCTAACTACCTTTCAATCCATTTCTAATCTCACATTGCATTCATTGATCTGTTTTTCTGCACATTCTTCTTTACTCTTAATTGCTTTGGTTTATTGCTTTTGTATGTTACAACTCTTCTCCCAAATTCGTATGGCTCAAATGGTTACAATTTTGTGAATTGATACTTGAAATCTAAATTCCCTGTGGAGACGATATTCTGTTCTTAAAAATACTCATTACTTGCTGCAATACTAGTGCACTTGCTAGTGTTTAGATTGCTAACAACAATGTGGTAGTTTAGATTTGTGTTGGTAAGTCATTTAGGATTTAAATTTAAATCTTTCTTAATTCCCGCCATAAATTCTTGTTTTGACACAGTTTCTTGAAAAAACCATATCTGGAGCTACACTACTCGGAATTGGACAAAATTGGTGTCCCTGGAAAGATAAGAGAGAGATCTACAACTTCTCTGTTGCGAGAAAAGCCCAGTTCGAACATCTTCAGGCCCAAAACTGCGTCAAAATGTTGCGGTCCTGTAATGAATTTTTCAGAATTTGGTTTTATTGTTGGCATTACTTAATTAGGGTTTTAGGAACCTCGTTAGGAAGCTGGGCCTTAATTAAGCCCAATTATTTTGTCTTTAAATAGGGTTTATGATTTCGCGTGGGGATATTCTTCCCTCTTTTTTGCCTTAATTTTCAGAATTTTAAATAAAAGCTTTCGTAAGGATTCCTCTCGTCTCCCTCTCTTTTATTTTCGGAAACTTCATCCCCTTCTCTAATTGGTCGAGCAACATGATTATGAACCAAGGCTAATTCATTAACCGGTTCAAGGTTTCAAAAACTACATTGCATTCGAGTTTCAAAATAGGTTTTATCAAATTCCTCCTTTCCTTCCTCTTTTCTAATTAGGTTAATTACGTTTTTCATGATATGGAATTTTCGTTGCATCCTAAATAGAAAGAATAGGTTAATTTCAGATTTGAATTAATTGGATGCACCTAATTTAATCAATCAATTGTTCTAAATTTTGTTGAAGCATTGGGTTTGCGATTGCGGTTCTTGTTTTGATGGAATTCATAAACTAGATTTAGATTTTAGGGTTGTTGATGAGAAAGCCTTCCTTTAAGTCCTTGGAGTGATATTCAAGGAGTTTCAGTGGCCTGAGACGAGTTTCGCATGTCTTCCTTTGCCGGTAAGCAAAAGGGGACCAAAAGAGACCAAAACTGGAACTTGGGTCCAACGGCGCCAGAGAGTGCTAGAAAGAGTGCTAGAAGGGGAGAAGGTGGTGAGAAAGCCTTCCTTTGAGTCCATGGAGTGATATTCAAGCAGTTTCAGTGGCTTGAGACGAGTTTCGCACGTCTTCCTTTGGCGGTAAGAAAAAGGGGACCAAAAGAGACCGAAACTGGAACTTGGGTCCAAAGGCGCCAGAAAGTGCCAGAAGAGAAGAAGGTGGTGAGAAGGCCTTCCTTTGAGTCCTTGGAGTGATATGCAAGCAGTTTTAGTGGCTTGAGACGAGTTTTGCACGACTTCCTTTGCCGGTAAGCAAAAGGGGAGCAAAAGAGACCAAAACTGGAACTTGGGTCCAAAGGCGCCAGAGAGTGCCAGAAGGGGAGAAGGTGGTGAGAAAGCCTTCCTTTGAGTCCTTGGAGTGATATTCAAGCAGTTTCAGTGGCTTGAGACGAGTTTCGCACGTCTTCCTTTGCCGGTAAGCAAAAGGGGACCAAAAGAGACCAAAACTGGAACTTGGGTCCAAAGGCGCCAGAGAGTGCTAGAAGAGGAGAAGGTAGTGAGAAAGCCTTCCTTTGAGTCCTTGGAGTGATATTCAAGCAGTTTTAGTGGCCTGAGACAAGTTTCGTACGTCTTCCTTTGCCGTAAGCAAAAGGGGACAAAATGAGAGCAAAATTGGAACTTGGGTCCAAAGGCGCCAGAGAGTGCTGGAAGGGGAGAGGGTGGTGAGAAAGCCTTCCTTTAAGTCCTTGGAGTCATATTTAAGGAGATTCAGTTGCCTGAGACGAGTTTCGCACATCTTCCTTTGCCGGAAAGCAAAAGGGGACCAAAAGAGACCAAAACTAGAACTTGGGTCCAAAGGCACTAGAGAGTGCTAGAAGAGGAGAAGGTGGTGAGAAAGCCTTCCTTTGAGTCCTTGAAGTGATATTCAAGCAGTTTCACTGGCCTGAGACGACTTTCGTACGTCTTCCTTTGTCGTAAGCAAAAAGGGACCAATAGAGACCAAAACTGGAACTTGGGTCCAAAGGCACCAGAGAGTGCCAGAAGGGGAGAGGCTGATGAGAAAGCCTTCCTTTGAGTCATTGGAGTCATATTCAAGCAGTTTCAATGGCCTGAGACGAGTTTCGCACCTTCTTTGCCGGTAAGCAAAAGGGGACCAAAAGAGACCAAAACTAGAACTTGGGTCCAAAGGCACTAGAGAGTGCTAGAAGAGGAGCAGGTGGTGAGCAAGCCTTCCTTTGAGTCCTTGGAGTGAAATTCTAGCAGTTTCACTGGCCTGAGATGACTTTCGTACGTCTTCCTTTGCCGTAAGCAAAACGGGACCAAAAGAGACCAAAACTGGAAGTTGGGTCCAAAGCTGCCAGAGAGTGCTAGAAGAGGAGAAGGTGGTAAGAAAGCCTTCCTTCGAGTCCTTGGAGTGATATTCAAGCAGTTTCAGTGGCCTGAGACGAGTTTGGTACGTCTTCCTTTGCCGTAAGCAAAACGGGACCAAAAGAGGCCAAACTGGAACTTAGGTCCAAAGCCGCCAGAAAATGCCAGAAGGGGAGAGGCTGATGAGAAAGCCTTCCTTTGAGTCCTTGGAGTCATATTTAAGCAGTTTCAATGGCCTGAGACGAGTTTCGCACCTTCTTTGCCGGTAAGCAAAAGGGGACCAAAAGAGACCAAAACTAGAACTTGGGTCCAAAGGCACTAGAGAGTGCTAGAAGAGGAGCAGGTGGTAAGAAAGCCTTCCTTCGAGTCCTTGGAGTGATATTCAAGCAGTTTCAGTGGCCTGACACGAGTTTCGTACGTCTTCCTTTGCCGTAATCAAAACGGGACCAAAAGAGGCCAAAACTGGAACTTGGGTCCAAAGCCGCCAGAAAATGCTAGAAGGGGAGAAAGTGGTGAGAAAGCCTTCCTCTGAGTCCTTGGAGTGATATTCAAGCAGTTTCAGTGGCCTGAGACGAGTTTCGTACGTCTTCTTTTGCCGTAAGCAAAACGGGACCAAAAGAGGCCAAAACTGGAACTTGGGTCCAAAGCCGCCAGAAAATGCTAGAAGGGGAGAAAGTGGTGAGAAAGCCTTCCTCTGAGTCCTTGGAGTGATATTCAAGCAGTTTCAGTGGCCTGACACGAGTTTCGTACGTCTTCCTTTGCCGTAAGCAAAACGGGACCAAAAGAGGCCAAAATTGGAACTTGGGTCCAAAGGCGCCAGAAAGTGCGAGAAGAGAAGGTGGGGAGAAAGCCTTCCTTTGAGTCCTTGGAGTGATATTCAAGCAGTTTCAGTGGCTTGAGACAAGTTTCGCACGTCTACTTTTGCCGGTAAGCAAAAAGGGGACCAAAAGAGACTAAAACTGGAACTTGGGTCCAACGACGCCAAAAAGTGTAAGAAGGGGAGAAGGTGGTGAAAAAGCCTTCCATAGAGTCCTAGGAGTCATATTCAAGGAGTTTCAGTGGCCTTAGACGAGTTTCACACGTTTTCCTTTGTCGATAAGCAAAAGGGGACCAAAAGAGACCAAAACTGGAACTTGGGTCCAAAGGCGCCAGAGAGTGCTGGAAGTGGAGAAGGTGGTGAGAAAGCCTTCCTTTAAGTCCTTAGAGTCATATTTGAGGAGTTTCAGTGGACTGAGACGAACTTCGCATGTCTTCCTTTGATGGTAAGCAAAAAGGGACAAATAGAGACCAAAACTGGAACTTGGGTCCAAAGGCGCCAGAGAGTGCCAGAAGAGGAGAAGGTGGTGAGAAAGCCTTCCTTTTGAGTCCTTGGAGTCAAATTCAAGGAGTTTCGGTGGCCTGAGACGAGTTTCGCATGTCTTCCTTTGCCGGTAAGCAAAAGGGGACCAAAAGAGACCAAAACTGGAACCTGGGTCCAAAGGCGCCAGAGAGTGCTGGAAGGGGAGAAGGTGGTGAGAAAGCCTTCCTTTGAGTCCTTGGAGTGATATTCAAGCAGTTTCAGTGGCTTGAGACGAGTTTTGCACGTCTTCCTTTGCCGGTAAGCAAAAGGGGACCAAAAGAGACCAAAACTGGAACTTGGGTCCAAAGGCGCCAGAGAGTGCCAGAAGGGGAGAAGGTGGTGAGAAAGCCTTCCTTTGAGTCCTTGGAGTGATATTCAAGCAGTTTCAGTGGCTTGAGACGAGTTTCGCACGTCTTCCTTTGCCGGTAAGCAAAAGGGGACCAAAAGAGACCAAAACTGGAACTTGGGTCCAAAGGCGCCATAGAGTGCTAGAAGAGGAGAAGGTGGTGAGAAAGCCTTCCTTTGAGTCCTTGGAGTGATATTCAAGCAGTTTTAGTGGCCTGAGACAAGTTTCGTACGTCTTCCTTTGCCGTAAGCAAAAGGGGACCAAAAGAGAGCAAGATTGGAACTTGGGTCCAAAGGCGCCAGAGAGTGCTGGAAGGGGAGAGGGTGGGGAGAAAGCCTTCCTTTAAGTCCTTGGAGTCATATTTAAGGAGTTTCAGTTGCCTGAGACGAGTTTCGCACATCTTCCTTTGCCGGAAAGCAAAAGGGGACCAAAAGAGACCAAAACTAGAACTTGGGTCCAAAGGCACTAGAGAGTGCTAGAAGAGGAGAAGGTGGTGAGAAAGCCTTCCTTTGAGTCCTTGAAGTGATATTCAAGCAGTTTCACTGGCCTGAGACGACTTTCGTACATCTTCCTTTGTCGTAAGCAAAAAGGGACCAATAGAGACCAAAACTGGAACTTGGGTCCAAAGGCACCAGAGAGTGCCAGAAGGGGAGAGGCTGATGAGAAAGCCTTCCTTTGAGTCATTGGAGTCATATTTAAGCAGTTTCAATGGCCTGAGACGAGTTTCGCACCTTCTTTGCCGGTAAGCAAAAGGGGACCAAAAGAGACCAAAACTAGAACTTAGGTCCAAAGGCACTAGAGAGTGCTAGAAGAGGAGCAGGTGGTGAGAAAGCCTTCCTTTGAGTCCTTGGAGTGAAATTCTAGCAGTTTCACTGGCCTGAGATGACTTTCGTACGTCTTCCTTTGCCGTAAGCAAAACGGGACCAAAAGAGACCAAAACTAGAAGTTAGGTCCAAAGCTGCCAGAGAGTGCTAGAAGAGGAGAAGGTGGTAAGAAAGCCTTCCTTCGAGTCCTTGGAGTGATATTCAAGCAGTTTCAGTGGCCTGAGACGAGTTTCGTACGTCTTCCTTTGCCGTAAGCAAAACGGGACCAAAAGAGGCCAAACTGGAACTTAGGTCCAAAGCCGCCAGAAAATGCTAGAAGGGGAGAAAGTGGTGAGAAAGCCTTCCTCTGAGTCCTTGGAGTGATATTCAAGCAGTTTCAGTGGCCTGAGACGAGTTTCGTACGTCTTCTTTTGCCGTAAGCAAAACGGGACCAAAAGAGGCCAAAACTGGAACTTGGGTCCAAAGCCGCCAGAAAATGCTAGAAGGGGAGAAAGTGGTGAGAAAGCCTTCCTCTGAGTCCTTAGAGTGATATTCAAGCAGTTTCAGTGGCCTGACACGAGTTTCGTACGTCTTCCTTTGCCGTAAGCAAAACGGGACCAAAAGAGGCCAAAATTGGAACTTGGGTCCAAAGGCGCCAGAAAGTGCCAGAAGAGAAGGTGGGGAGAATGCCTTCCTTTGAGTCCTTGTAGTGATATTCAAGCAGTTTCAGTGGCTTGAGACAAGTTTCGCACGTCTACTTTTGCCGGTAAGCAAAAAGGGGACCAAAAGAGACTAAAACTGGAACTTGGGTCCAACGACGCCAGAAAGTGTAAGAAGGGGAGAAGGTGGTGAGAAAGCCTTCCATAGAGTCCTAGGAGTCATATTCAAGGAGTTTCAGTGGCCTTAGACGAGTTTCACACGTTTTCCTTTGTCGATAAGCAAAAGGGGACCAAAAGAGACCAAAACTGGAACTTGGGTCCAAAGGCGCCAGAGAGTGCTGGAAGTGGAGAAGGTGGTGAGAAAGCCTTCCTTTAAGTCCTTAGAGTCATATTTGAGGAGTTTCAGTGGACTGAGACGAACTTCGCATGTCTTCCTTTGATGGTAAGCAAAAAGGGACCAATAGAGACCAAAACTGGAACTTGGGTCCAAAGGCGCCAGAGAGTGCCAGAAGAGGAGAAGGTGGTGAGAAAGCCTTCCTTTTGAGTCCTTGGAGTCAAATTCAAGGAGTTTCGGTGGCCTGAGACGAGTTTCGCATGTCTTCCTTTGCCGGTAAGCAAAAGGGGACCAAAAGAGGCCAAAACTGGAACCTGGGTCCAAAGGCGCCAGAGAGTGCTGGAAGGGGAGAAGGTGGTGAGAAAGGCTTCCTTTGAGTCCTTGGAGTGATATGCAAGCAGTTTTAGTGGCTTGAGACGAGTTTTGCACGACTTCCTTTGCCGGTAAGCAAAAGGTGACCAAAAGAGACCAAAACTGGAACTTGGGTCCAAAGGCGCCAGAGAGTGCCAGAAGGGGAGAAGGTGGTAAGAAAGCCTTCCTTTGAGTCCTTGGAGTGATATTCAAGCAGTTTTAGTGGCCTGAGACAAGTTTCGTACGTCTTCCTTTGCCGTAAGCAAAAGGGGACCAAAAGAGAGCAAAATTGGAACTTGGGTCCAAAGGCGCCAGAGAGTGCTGGAAGGGGTGAGGGTGGGGAGAAAGCCTTCCTTTAAGTCCTTGGAGTCATATTTAAGGAGTTTCAGTTGCCTGAGACGAGTTTCGCACATCTTCCTTTGCCGGAAAGCAAAAGGGGACCAAAAGAGACCAAAACTAGAACTTAGGTCCAAAGGCACTAGAGAGTGCTAGAAGAGGAGAAGGTGGTGAGAAAGCCTTCCTTTGAGTCCTTGAAGTGATATTCAAGCAGTTTCACTGGCCTGAGACGACTTTCGTACGTCTTCCTTTGCCGTAAGCAAAAAGGGACCAATAGAGACCAAAACTGGAACTTGGGTCCAAAGGCACCAGAGAGTGCCAGAAGGGGAGAGGCTGATGAGAAAGCCTTCCTTTGAGTCCTTGCAGTCATATTCAAGCAGTTACAATGGCCTGAGACGAGTTTCGCACATCTTCTTTGCCGGTAAGCAAAAGGGGACCAAAAGAGACCAAAACTAGAACTTGGGTCCAAAGGCACTAGAGAGTGCTAGAAGAGGAGCAGGTGGTGAGAAAGCCTTCCTTTGAGTCCTTGGAGTGATATTCAAGCAGTTTCACTGGCCTGAGATGATTTTCGTACGTCCTCCTTTGCCGTAAGCAAAAAGGGACCAAAAGAGACCAAAACTGGAACTTTGGTCCAAAGCTTCAAGAGAGTGCTACAAGAGGAGAAGGTGGTGAGAAAGCCTTCCTTCGAGTCCTTGGAGTGATATTCAAGCAGTTTCAGTGGCCTGAGACGAGTTTTGTACGTCTTCCTTTGCTGTAAGCAAAAGGGGACCAAAAGAGGCCAAAACTGGAACTTGGGTCCAAAGCCGCCAGAAAATGCTAGAAGGGGAGAAAGTGGTGAGAAAGCCTTCCTCTGAGTCCTTGGAGTGATATTCAAGCAGTTTCAGTGGCCTGAGACGAGTTTCGTACATCGTCCTTTGCCGTAAGCAAAATGGGACCAACAGAGACCAAAACTGGAACTTGAGTCCAAAAGCGCCAGAGAGTGCTGGAAGGGGAGAAGGTGGTGAGAAAGCCTTCCTTTAAGTCCTTGGTGTCATATTTAAGGAGTTTCAGTTGCCTGAGACGAATTTCGCACGTCTTCCTTTGCCAGTAAGCAAAAGGGGACCAAAAGAGACCAAAACTGGAACTTGGGTCCAAAGGCACCAGAGAGTGCCAGAGGGGAGAAGGTGGTGAGAAAGACTTCCTTTGAGTCCTTGGAGTCATATTCAAGCAGTTTCAGTTGCCTGAGACAAGTTTCACACGTGTTTCTTTGCCGGTAAGCAAAAGGGGACCGAAAGAGACCAAAACTAGAACTTGGGTCCAAAAGCAGCAGAGTGGGCCAGGAGGGGATAACCTGGTGAGAAAGCCTTCCTTTGAGTCCTTGGAGTGATATTCAAGGAGTTTCAGTGGTCTGAGACGAGTTTCGCACGTCTTCCTTTGTGAGTAAGCAAAACGGGACCAACAGAGACCAAAACTGGAACTTGAGTCCAAACGCGCCAGAGAGTGCTGGAAGGGGAGAAGGTGGTGAGAAAGCCTTCCTTTAAGTCCTTGGTGTCATATTTAAGAAGTTTCAGTTGCCGGAGACGAATTTCGCACGTCTTCCTTTGCCAGTAAGCAAAAGAGGACTGAAAGAGACCAAAACTGCAACTTGGGTCCAAAGGTGCCAGAGAGTGCCAGAAGAGGAGAAGGTGGTAAGAAAGCCTTCCGTTGAGTCCTTGAAGTCATATTCAAAGAGTTTCGGTGGCCTGAGACGCATTTCTTCCTTTGTCGGTAAGCAAAAGGGGACCAAAGAGAGCAAAACTGGAACTAGGGTCCAAAGGCGACAGAGAGTGCTGGAAGGGGAAAAGGTGGTGAGAAAGCCTTCCTTTAAGTCCTTGGAGTGATATTCAAGCAGTTTCAGCAGCCTGAGACGTCTTTCGTATGTCTTCCTTTGCCGTAAGCAAAACGGGACCAAAATAGGCCAAAACTCGAACTTGGGTCCAAAGGCGCCTTAGAGTGCTAGAAGAGGAGAAGGTGGTGAGAAAGCCTTCCATTGAGTCCTTGGAGTGATATTCAAGCAGTTTCAGTGGCCTGAGATGAGTTTCGTACATCTTCCTTTGCCGTAAGCAAAACGGGACCAAAAGAGGCCAAAATTGGAACTTGGGTCCAAAGGCGCCAGAAAGTGCCAGAAGAGGAGAAGGTGGGGAAAAAGCCTTCCTTTGAGCCCTTGGAGTGATATTCAAGCAGTTTTAGTGGCCTAAGACGAGTTTCGTACGTCTTCCTTTGCCATAAGCAAAACGGGACCAAAAGAGGCCAAAACTAGAACTTGGGTCCAAAGGGCCAGAAATTGCCAGAAGGGGAGAAGGTGGGGAGAAAGCCTTCCTTTGAGTCCTTGGAGTGATATTCAAGCAGTTTCAGTGGCTTGAGACAAGTTTCGCACGTCTACCTTTGCCGGTAAGCAAAAGGGGACCAAAAGAGACCAAAACTGGAACTTGGGTGCAACGGCGCCAGAAAGTTCCAAAAGGGGAGAAGGTGGTGGGAAAGCCTTCCATAGAGTCCTAGTAGTCATATTCAAGGAGTTTTAGTGGCCTTAGACAAGGTTCACACGTTTTCCTTTCTCGGTAAGGAAAAGGGGACCAAAAGAGACCAAATCTGGAACTTGAGTCCAAAGGCGCCAGAGAGTGCTAGAAGGGGAGAAGGTGGTGAGAAAGCCTTCCCTAGAGTCCTTGGAGTGATATTCAAGCAGTTTCACTGGCCTGAGACGACTTTCGTACGTCTTCCTTTGCCGTAAGCAAAAGGGGACCAAAAGAGACCGAAATTGGAACTTGGGTCCAAAGGCGCCATAGAGTGCTAGAAGAGGAGAGGGTGGTGAGAAAGACTTCCTTTGAGTCCTTGGAGTGATATTCAACCAGTTTCAGTTGCCTGAGACGAGTTTCGTACGTCTTCCTTTACCGTAAGCAAAACGGGACCAAAAGAGACCAAAACTGGAACGCGGGTCCAAAGGCGCCAGAAAGTGCCAAAAGGGCAGAAGGTGGTGAGAAAGACTTCCTTTGAGTCCTTGGAGTGATATTCAAGCAGTTTCAGTTGCCTGAGACGAGTTTCGTACGTCTTCCTTTACCGTAAGCAAAACGGGACCAAAAGAGACCAAAACTGGAACGTGGGTCCAAAGGCGCCAGAAAGTGCCAGAAGGGCAGAAGGTGGTGAGAAAGCCCTCCATAGAGTCCTAGGAGTGATATTCAAGGAGTTTCAGTTGTCTGAGATGAGTTTCGTATGTCTTCCTTTGCCTGAAAGCAAAAGAGGACCGAAAGAGACCAAAACTGGAACTTGGGTCCAAAGGCACCAGAAAATTCTAGAAGGGGAGAAGGTGGTGAGAAAGCCTTTCATAGAGTCCTAGGAGTGATATTCAAGCAGTTTCAGTGGCTTGAGACGAGTTTCGCACATCTTCCTTTGCCGGTAAGCAAAAGGGGCCCAAAAGAGGCCAAAATTGGAACTTGGGTCCAAAGGCGCCAGAGCGTGCTGGAGGGGAGAAGGTGGTGAGAAAGCCTTCCTTTGAGTCCTTGGAGTCATATTCAAGCAGTTTCAGTGGCCTAAGAGGAGTTTCGCACGTGTTTCTTTGCCGGTAAGCAAAAGGGGACCAAAAGAGACCAAAACTGGAACTTGGGTCGAAAGGCGCCAGAGAGTGCTGGAAGGGGAGAAGGTGGTGAGAAAGCCTTCCTTTGAGTCCTTGGAGTCATATTCAAGCAGTTTCAGTGGCCTGAGACGAGTTTCGTACGTCTTCCTTTGCCATAAGCAAAACGGGACCAAAAGAGGCCAAAACTGGAACTTGGGTCCAAAGGTGCCAGAAAGTGCCAGAAGGGGAGAAGGTGGGGAGAAAGCCTTCCATAGAGTCCTAGGAGTGATATTCAAGCAGTTTCAGTGGCTTGAGACGAGTTTCGCACGTCTTCCTTTGCCGGTTAGCAAAAGGGGACCAAAAGAGAGCAAAATTGGAACTTGGGTCCAAAGGCGCCAGAGAGTGCTGGAAGGGGAGAGGGTGGGGAGAAAGCCTTCCTTTAAGTCCTTGGAGTCATATTTAAGGAGTTTCAGTTGCCTGAGACGAGTTTCGCACATCTTCCTTTGCCGGAAAGCAAAAGGGGACCAAAAGAGACCAAAACTAGAACTTGGGTCCAAAGGCACTAGAGAGTGCTAGAAGAGGAGAAGGTGGTGAGAAAGCCTTCCTTTGAGTCCTTGAAGTGATATTCAAGCTGTTTCACTGGCCTGAGACGACTTTCGTACGTCTTCCTTTGCCGTAAGCAAAAGGGGACCAAAAGAGGCCAAAATTGGAACTTGGGTCCAAAGGAGCCAGAGAGTGCTGGAATGGGAGAAGGTGGTGAGAAAGCCTTCCTTTGAGTCCTTGGAGTCATATTCAAGCAGTTTCAGTGGCCTGAGAGGAGTTTCGCACGTGTTTCTTTGCCGGTAAGCAAAAGGGGACCAAAAGAGACCAAAACTGGAACTTGGGTCGAAAGGCACCAGAGAGTGACAGAGGGGAGAAGGTGGTGAGAAAGCCTTCCTTTGAGTCCTTGGAGTGATATTCAAGCAGTTTCAGTGGCTTGAGACGAGTTTCGCACGTCTTCCTTTGCAAGTAAGCAAAAGGGGACGAAAAGAGACCAAAACTGGAACTTGGGTCCAAAGGTACCAGAAAGTGCCAGAAGGGGAGAAGGTGGTGAGAAAGCCTTCCATAGAGTCCTAGGAGTGATATTCAAGCAGTTTAAGTGGCTTGAGATGAGTTTCGCACGTCTTCCTTTGCAGGTAAGAAAAGGGGCCCAAAAGAGACCAAAACTGGAACTTGGGTCCAAAGGCACCAGAGAGTGACAGAGGGGAGAAGGTGGTGAGAAAGCCTTCCTGTGAGTCCTTGGAGTGATATTCAAGCAGTTTCAGCAGCCTGAGACATCTTTCGTATGTCTTCCTTTGCCGTAAGCAAAATGGGACCAAAATAGGCCAAAACTGGAACTTGGGTCCAAAGGCGCCATAGAGTGCTAGAAGAGGAGAAGGTGGTGAGAAAGCCTTCCTTTGAGTCCTTGGAGTGATATTCAAGCAGTTCAGTGGCCTGAGACGAGTTTCGTACGTCTTCCTTTACCATATGCAAAATGGGACCAAAAGAGGCCAAAACTGGAACTTGGGTCCAAAGGCGCCAGAAAGTGCCAGAAGGGGAGAAGATGGGGAGAAAGCCTTCCTTTGAATCCTTGGAGTGATATTCAAGCAGTTTCAGTGGCTTGAGACAAGTTTCGCACGTCTATCTTCGCCGGTAAGCAAAAGGGGACCAAAAGAGACCAAAACTGGAACTTGGGTCCAACGGCGCCAGAGAGTGCTAGAAAGAGTGCTAGAAGGGGAGAAGGTGGTGAGAAAGCCTTCCTTTGAGTCCATGGAGTGATATTCAAGCAGTTTCAGTGGCTTGAAACGAGTTTTGCACGTCTTCCTTTGCGGTAAGAAAAAGGGGACCAAAAGAGACCGAAACTGGAACTTGGGTCCAAAGGCGCCAGAAAGTGCCAGAAGAGAAGAAGGTGGTGAGAAGGCCTTCCTTTGAGTCCTTGGAGTGATATGCAAGCAGTTTTAGTGGCTTGAGACGAGTTTTGCACGTCTTCCTTTGCCGGTAAGCAAAAGGGGACCAAAAGAGACCAAAACTGGAACTTGGGTCCAAAGGCGCCAGAGAGTGCCAGAAGGGGAGAAGGTGGTGAGAAAGCCTTCCTTTGAGTCCTTGGAGTGATATTCAAGCAGTTTCAGTGGCTTGAGACGAGTTTCGCACGTCTTCCTTTGCCGGTAAGCAAAAGGGGACCAAAAGAGACCAAAACTGGAACTTGGGTCCAAAGGCGCCAGAGAGTGCTAGAAGAGGAGAAGGTAGTGAGAAAGCCTTCCTTTGAGTCCTTGGAGTGATATTCAAGCAGTTTTAGTGGCCTGAGACAAGTTTCGTACGTCTTCCTTTGCCGTAAGCAAAAGGGGACCAAAAGAGAGCAAAATTGGAACTTGGGTCCAAAGGCGCCAGAGAGTGCTGGAAGGGGAGAGGGTAGTGAGAAAGCCTTCCTTTAACTCCTTGGAGTCATATTTTAGGAGTTTGAGTTGCCTGAGACCAGTTTCGCACATCTTCCTTTGCCGGAAAGCAAAAGCGGACCAAAAGAGACCAAAACTAGAACTTGGGTCCAAAGGCACTAGAGAGTGCTAGAAGAGGAGAAGGTGGTGAGAAAGCCTTCCTTTGAGTCCTTGAAGTGATATTCAAGCAGTTTCACTGGCCTGAGACGACTTTCGTACGTCTTCCTTTGTCGTAAGCAAAAAGGGACCAATAGAGACCAAAACTGGAACTTGGGTCCAAAGGCACCAGAGAGTGCCAGAAAGGGAGAGGCTGATGAGAAAGCCTTCCTTTGAGTCCTTGGAGTCATATTCAAGCAGTTTCAATGGCCTGAGACGAGTTTCGCACCTTCTTTGCCGGTAAGCAAAAGGGGACCAAAAGAGACCAAAAGTAGAACTTGGGTCTAGAGGCACTAGAGAGTGCTAGAAGAGGAGCAGGTGGTGAGAAAGCCTTCCTTTGAGTCCTTGGAGTGATATTCAAGCAGTTTCACTGGCCGGAGATGACTTTCGTACGTCTTCCTTTGCCGTAAGCAAAAAGGGACCAAAAGAGACCAAAACTGGAACTTGGGTCCAAAGCTGCCAGAGAGTGCTAGAAGAGGAGAAGGTGGTGAGAAAGCCTTCCTTCGAGTCCTTGGAGTGATATTCTAGCAGTTTCAGTGGCCTGAGACGAGTTTCGTACGTCTTCCTTTGCCGTAAGCAAAACGGGACCAAAAGAGGCCAAAACTGGAACTTGGGTCCAAAGCCGCCAGAAAATGCTAGAAGGGGAGAAAGTGGTGAGAAAGCCTTCCTCTGAGTCCTTGGAGTGATATTCAAGCAGTTTCAGTGGCCTGAGACGAGCTTCGTACGTCTTCTTTTGCCGTAAGCAAAACGGGACCAAAAGAGGCCAAAACTGGAACTTGGGTCCAAAGACGCCAGAAAATGCTAGAAGGGGAGAAAGTGGTGAGAAAGGCTTCCTCTGAGTCCTTGGAGTGATATTCAAGCAGTTTCAGTGGCCTGAGACGAGTTTCGTACGTCTTCCTTTGCCGTAAGGAAAACGGGACCAAAAGAGGCCAAACTGGAACTTAGGTCCAAAGCCGCCAGAAAATGCTAGAAGGGGAGAAAGTGGTGAGAAAGGCTTCCTTTGAGTCCTTGGAGTGATATTCAAGCAGTTTCAGTGGCTTGAGACGAGTTTTGCACGACTTCCTTTGCCGGTAAGCAAAAGGGGACCAAAAGAGACCAAAACTGGAACTTGGGTCCAAAGGCGCCAGAGAGTGCCAGAAGGGGAGAAGGTGGTGAGAAAGCCTTCCTTTGAGTCCTTGGAGTGATAGTCAAGCAGTTTCAGTGGCTTGAGACGAGTTTCACACGTCTTCCTTTGCCGGTAAGCAAAAGGGGACCAAAAGAGACCAAAACTGGAACTTGGGTCCAAAGGCGCGAGAGAGTGCTAGAAGAGGAGAAGGTGGTGAGAAAGCCTTCCTTTGAGTCCTTGGAGTGATATTCAAGCAGTTTTAGTGGCTTGAGACAAGTTTCGTACGTCTTCCTTTGCCGTAAGCAAAAGGGGACCAAAAGAGAGCAAAATTGGAACTTGGGTCCAAAGGCGCCAGAGAGTGCTGGAAGGGGAGAGGGTGGGGAGAAAGCCTTCCTTTAAGTCCTTGGATTCATATTTAAGGAGTTTCAGTTGCCTGAGACGAGTTTCGCACATCTTCCTTTGCCGGAAAGCAAAAGGGGACCAAAAGAGACCAAAACTAGAACTTGGGTCCAAAGGCACTAGAGAGTGCTAGAAGAGGAGAAGGTGGTGAGAAAGCCTTCCTTTGAGTCCTTGAAGTGATATTCAAGCTGTTTCACTGGCCTGAGACGACTTTCGTACGTCTTCCTTTGTCGTAAGCAAAAAGGGACCAATAGAGACCAAAACTGGAACTTGGGTCCAAAGGCACCAGAGAGTGCCAGAAGGGGAGAAGGTGGTGAGAAAGCCTTCCTTTGAGTCCTTGGAGTCATATTCAAGCAGTTTCAGTTGCCTGAGACAAGTTTCACACGTGTTTCTTTGCCGGTAAGCAAAAGGGGACCGAAAGAGACCAAAACTAGAACTTGGGTCCAAAAGCAGCAGAGTGGGCCAGGAGGGGAGAACCTGGTGAGAAAGCCTTCCTTTGAGTCCTTGGAGTGATATTCAAGGAGTTTCAGTGGTCTGAGACGAGTTTCGCACGTCTTCCTTTGTGAGTAAGCAAAACGGGACCAACAGAGACCAAAACTGGAACTTGAGTCCAAACGCGCCAGAGAGTGCTGGAAGGGGAGAAGGTGGTGAGAAAGCCTTCCTTTAAGTCCTTGGTGTCATATTTAAGGAGTTTCAGTTGCCGGAGACGAATTTTGCACGTCTTCCTTTGCCAGTAAGCAAAAGGGGACCAAAAGAGACCAAAACTGGAACTTGGGTCCAAAGGCACCAGAGAGTGCCAGAGGGGAGAAGGTGGTGAGAAAGCCTTCCTTTGAGTCCTTGGAGTCATATTCAAGCAGTTTCAGTTGCCTGAGACAAGTTTCACACGTGTATCTTTGCCGGTAAGCAAAAGGGGACCGAAAGAGACCAAAACTAGAACTTGGGTCCAAAAGCAGCAGAATGGGCCAGGAGGGGAGAACCTGGTGAGAAAGCCTTCCTTTGAGTCCTTGGAGTGATATTCAAGGAGTTTTAGTGGTCTGAGACGAGTTTCGCACGTCTTCCTTTGTGAGTAAGCAAAACGGGACCAACAGAGACCAAAACTGGAACTTGAGTCCAAACGCGCCAGAGAGTGCTGGAAGGGGAGAAGGTGGTGAGAAAGCCTTCCTTTAAGTCCTTGGTGTCATATTTAAGGAGTTTCAGTTGCCGGAGACGAATTTTGCACGTCTTCCTTTGCCAGTAAGCAAAAGAGGACCGAAAGAGACCAAAACTGCAACTTGGGTCCAAAGGTGCCAGAGAGTGCCAGAAGAGGAGAAGGTGGTAAGAAAGCCTTCCGTTGAGTCCTTGAAGTCATATTCAAAGAGTTTCGGTGGCCTGAGACGCATTTCTTCCTTTGTCGGTAAGCAAAAGGGGACCAAAAGAGAGCAAAACTGGAACTAGGGTCCAAAGGCGCCAGAGAGTGCTGGAAGGGGAAAAGGTGGTGAGAAAGCCTTCCTTTGAGTCCTTGGAGTGATATTCAAGCAGTTTCAGTGGCCTGAGATGAGTTTCGTACGTCTTCCTTTGCCGTAAGCAAAACGGGACCAAAAGAGGCCAAAATTGGAACTTGGGTCCAAAGGCGCCAGAAAGTGCCAGAAGAGGAGAAGGTGGGGAGAAAGCCTTCCTTTGAGCCCTTGGAGTGATATTCAAGCAGTTTCAGTGGCCTGAGACGAGTTTCGTACGTCTTCCTTTGCCATAAGCAAAACGGGACCAAAAGAGGCCAAAACTAGAACTTGGGTCCAAAGGTGCCAGAAATTGCCAGAAGGGGAGAAGGTGGGGAGAAAGCCTTCCTTTGAGTCCTTGGAGTGATATTCAAGCAGTTTCAGTGGCTTGAGACAAGTTTCGCACGTCTACCTTTGCCGGTAAGCAAAAGGGGACCAAAAGAGACCAAAACTGGAACTTGGGTGCAACGGCGCCAGAAAGTTCCAAAAGGGGAGAAGGTGGTGGGAAAGCCTTCCATAGAGTCCTAGTAGTCATATTCAAGGAGTTTTAGTGGCCTTAGACAAGGTTCACACGTTTTCCTTTCTCGGTAAGGAAAAGGGGACCAAAAGAGACCAAATCTGGAACTTGAGTCCAAAGGCGCCAGAGAGTGCTAGAAGGGGAGAAGGTGGAGTTTCGCACGTGTTTCATTGCTGGTAAGCAAAAGGGGACCAAAAGAGACCAAAACTGGAACTTGGGTCCAAAGGCACCAGAGAGTGACAGAGGGGAGAAGGTGGTGAGAAAGCCTTCCTTTGAGTCCTTGGAGTGATATTCAAGCAGTTTCAGTGGCTTGAGACGAGATTCGCACGTCTTCCTTTGCAGGTAAGCAAAAGGGGACCAAAAGATACCAAAACTGGAACTTGGGTCCAAAGGTGCCAGAAAGTTCCAGAAGGGGAGAAGGTGGTGAGAAAGCCTTCCATAGAGTCCTAGGAGTGATATTCAAGCAGTTTCAGTGGCTTGAGACGAGTTTCGCACGTCTTCCTTTGCAGCTAAGCAAAAGGGGACCAAAAGATACCAAAACTGGAACTAGGGTCTAAAGGTGCCAGAAAGTGCCAGAAGGGGAGAAGGTGGTGGGAAACCCTTCCTTTAAGTCCTTGGAGTGATATTCAAGCAGTTTCAGTGGCCTGGACGAGTTTCGCACGTGTTTCTTTGCCGGTAAGAAAAATAAGACCAAAAGAGGCCAACACTGGAACTTGGGTAAAAAGGCGCCAGAGAGTGCTGGATGAGGAGAAGGTGGTGACAAAGCCTTCCTTTGAGTCCTTGAAGTCATATTCAAGCAGTTTCAGTGGCTTGAGACGAGTTTCGCATGTCTTCCTTTCCCGGTAAGCAAAAGCAGACCAAAAGAGACAAAAACTAGAACTTGGGTCCAAAGGCACTAGAGAGTGCGAGAAGGGGAGAAGGTGGTGAGAAAGCCTTCCTTTGAGTCCTTGGAGTGATATTCAAGCAGTTTCAGTAGCCTGAGACGAGTTTCGTACGTGTTTCTTTGCCGGTAAGAAAAACAGGACCAAAAGAGACCAAAACTGGAACTTGGGCCAAAGGCGCCAGAGAGTGCTGGAAGAGGAGAAAGTGGTGAGAAAGACTTCCTTTGAGTCCTTGGAGTCATATTCAAGGAGTTTCGGTGGCCTGAGATGAATTTCGCATGTCTTCATTTCCCGGTAAGCAAAAGCGGACCAAAAGAGACCAAAACTGGAACTTGGGTCTAAAGGCAGCAGAGTGTGCCATAAGGGGAGAACGTGGCGAGAAAGCATTCCTTTGAGTCCTTGCAGTGATATTCAAGCAGTTTCAGTAGCCTGAGACGGGTTTCGCCCGTTTTTCTTTTACGGTAAGTAAAATGGGACCCAAAAGAGACCAAAACTGGAACTTGGGTCCAAAGGCACCAGAGAGTGCCAGAAGGGGAGAAGGTGGGGAGAAAGCCGTCCTTTGAGTCCATGGAGTCATATTCAAGGAGTTTCGGTGGCCTGAGACGAGTTTCACATGTCTTCCTTTCCCAGTAAGCAAAAGGGGACCAAAAGAGACCAAAACTGGAACTTGGGTTCAAAGGCGTCAGAGAGTGCTGGAAGAGGAGAAGGTGGTGAGAAAGCCTTACTTTGAGTCCTTGGAATGATATTCAAGCAGTTTTAGTGGCCTGAGACAAGTTTCGTACGTCTTCCTTTGTCGTAAGCAAAAGGGGACCAAAAGAGACCAAAACTGGAACTTGGGTCCAAAGCCGCCAGAAAATGCCAGAAGGGGAGAAAGTGGTGAGAAAGCCTTCCTCTGAGTCCTTGGAGTGATATTCAAGCAGTTTCAGTGGCCTGAGACGAGTTTCGTACGTCTTCTTTTGCCGTAAGCAAAACGGGACCAAAAGAGGCCAAAATTGGAATTTGGGTCCAAAGGTGCCAGAAAGTTCCAGAAGAGAAGGTCGGGAGAAAGCCTTCCTTTGAGTCCTTGGAGTGATATTCAAGCAGTTTCAGTGGCTTGAGACAAGTTTCGTACGTCCTCCTTTGTCGGTAAGCAAAAGGGCACCAAAAGAGACCAAAACTGGAACTTGGGTCCAAAGGCGCTAGAAAGTGCCAGAAGGGCAGAAGGTGGTGAGAAAGCCTTCCATAGAGTCCTAGGAGTCATATTCAAGGAGTTTCAGTGGCCTTAGACGAGTTTCACACGTTTTCCTTTGTCAATAAGCAAAAGGGGACCAAAAGAGACCAAAACTGGAACTTGGGTCCAAAGGCGCCAGAGAGTGCTGGAAGTGGAGAAGGTGGTGAGAAAGCCTTCCTTTAAGTCCTTAGAGTCATATTTGAGGAGTTTCAGTGGACTGAGGCGAACTTCGCATGTCTTCCTTTGATGGTAAGCAAAAGGGGACCAATAGAGACCAAAACTGGAACTTGGGTCCAAAGGCGCCAGAGAGTGCCAGAAGAGGAGAAGGTGGTGAGAAAGCCTTCCTTTTGAGTCCTTGGAATCAAATTCAAGGAGTTTCGGTGGCCTGAGACGAGTTTCGCATGTCTTCCTTTGCCGGTAAGCAAAAGGGGACCAAAAGAGGCCAAAACTGGAACCTGGGTTCAAAGGCGCCAGAGAGCGCTGGAAGGGGAGAAGGTGGTGAGAAAGGCTTCCTTTGAGTCCTTGGAGTCATATTCAAGCAGTTTTAGTGGCCTGAGACAAGTTTCGTACGTCGTCCTTTGCCGTAAGCAAAAGGGGACCAAAAGATACCAAAACTGGAACTTGGGTCCAAAGCTGCTAGAGAGTGCTAGAAGAGGAGAAGGTGGTGAGAAAGCCTTCCTTCGAGTCCTTGGAGTGATATTCAAGCAGATTCACTGGCCTGAGACGACTTTCGTATGTCTTCCTTTGCCGTAAGCAAAAGGGGACCAAAAGAGACCAAAACTGGAACTTGGGTCCAAAGCTGCCAGAAAGTGCTAGAAGAGGAGAAGGTGGTGAGAAAGCCTTCCTTTGAGTCCTTGGAGTCATATTCAAGCAGTTTCAGTGGCTTGAGACAAATTTTGCACGTCTTCCTTTGTCGGTAAGCAAAAGGAGACCAAAAGAGACCAAAATTGGAACTCTGGTCCAAAGGCGCCAGAGAGTGCTAGAAGAGGAGAATGTGCTGAGAAAGCCTTCCTTTGAGTCGTTGGAGTCATATTCAAGCAGTTTTAGTGGCCTGAGACGAGTTTCGTACGTCGTCCTTTGCCGTAAGCAAAACGGGACCAACAGAGACCAAAACTGGAACTTGAGTCCAAACGCGCCAGAGAGTGCTGGAAGGGGAGAAGGTGGTGAGAAAGCCTTCCTTTAAGTCCTTGGTGTCATATTTAAGGAGTTTCAGTTGCCTGAGATGAATTTCGCACGTCTTCCTTTGCCAGTAAGCAAAATGGGACGAAAAGAGACCAAAACTAGAACTTGGGTCCAAAGGCACCAGAGAGTGCCAGAAGGGGAGAAGGTGGTGAGAAAGCCTTCCTTTGAGTCCTTGGAGTCATATTCAAGCAGTTTCAGTGGCCTGAGACAAGTTTCACACGTGTTTCTTTGCCGGTAAGCAAAAGGGGACCGAAAGAGACCAAAACTAGAACTTGGGTCCAAAAGCAGCAGAGTGGGCCAGGAGGGGAGAACCTGGTTAGAAAGCCTTCCTTTGAGTCCTTGGAGTGATATTCAAGGAGTTTCAGTGGTCTGAGACGAGTTTCGCACGTCTTCCTTTGTGAGTAAGCAAAAGGGGACCAACAGAGACCAAAACTGGAACTTGAGTCCAAACGCGCCAGAGAGTGCTGGAAGGGGAGAAGGTGGTGAGAAAGCCTTCCTTTAAGTCCTTGGTGTCATATTTAAGGAGTTTCAGTTTCCTGAGACGAATTTTGCACGTCTTCCTTTGCCAGTAAGCAAAAGAGGACCGAAAGAGACCAAAACTGCAACTTGGGTCCAAAGGTGCCAGAGAGTGCCAGAAGAGGAGAAGGTGGTAAGAAAGCCTTCCGTTGAGTCCTTGAAGTCATATTCAAAGAGTTTCGGTGGCCTGAGACGCATTTCTTCCTTTGTCGGTAAGCAAAAGGGGACCAAAAGAGAGCAAAACTGGAACTAGGGTCCAAAGGCGCCAGAGAGTGCTGGAAGGGGAAAAGGTGGTGAGAAAGCCTTCCTTTAAGTCCTTGGAGTGATATTCAAGCAGTTTCAGCAGCCTGAGACGTCTTTCGTATGTCTTCCTTTGCCGTAAGCAAAACGGGACCAAAATAGGCCAAAACTCGAACTTGGGTCCAAAGGTGCCTTAGGGTGCTAGAAGAGGAGAAGGTGGTGAGAAAGCCTTCCTTTGAGTCCTTGGAGTGATACTCAAGCAGTTTCAGTGGCCTGAGACGAGTTTCGTACGTCTTCCTTTGCCGTAAGCAAAACGGGACCAAAAGAGGCCAAAATTGGAACTTGGGTCCAAAGGCGCCAGAAAGTGCCAGAAGAGGAGAAGGTGGGGAGAAAGCCTTCCTTTGAGCCCTTGGAGTGATATTCAAGCAGTTTCAGTGGCCTGAGACGAGTTTCGTACGTCTTCCTTTGCCATAAGCAAAACGGGACCAAAAGAGGCCAAAACTTGAACTTGGGTCCAAAGGTGCCAGAAAGTGCCAGAAGGGGAGAAGGTGGGGAGAAAGCCTTCCTTTGAGTCCTTGGAGTGATATTCAAGCAGTTTCAGTGGCTTGAGACAAGTTTCGCACGTCTACCTTTGCCGGTAAGCAAAAGGGGACCAAAAGAGACCAAAACTGGAACTTGGGTGCAACGGCGCCAGAAAGTTCCAAAAGGGGAGAAGGTGGTGGGAAAGCCTTCCATAGAGTCCTAGTAGTCATATTCAAGGAGTTTTAGTGGCCTTAGGCAAGGTTCACACGTTTTCCTTTCTCGGTAAGGAAAAGGGGACCAAAAGAGACCAAAACTGGAACTTGAGTCCAAAGGCGCCAGAGAGTGCTAGAAGGGGAGAAGGTGGTGAGAAAGCCTTCCCTAGAGTCCTTGGAGTGATATTCAAGCAGTTTCACTGGCCTGAGACGACTTTCGTACGTCTTCCTTTGCCGTAAGCAAAAGGGGACCAAAAGAGACCGAAATTGGAACTTGGGTCCAAAGGCGCCATAGAGTGCTAGAATAGGAGAAGGTGGTGAGAAAGACTTCCTTTGAGTCCTTGGAGTGATATTCAAGCAGTTTCAGTTGCCTGAGACGAGTTTCGTACGTCTTCCTTTGCCGTAAGCAAAACAGGACCAAAAGAGACCAAAACTGGAACTTGGGTCCAAAGGCGCCAGAAAGTGCTAGAAGGGCAGAAGGTGGTGAGAAAGCCCTCCATAGAGTCCTAGGAGTGATATTCAAGGAGTTTCAGTTGTCTGAGATGAGTTTCGTATGTCTTCCTTTGCCTGAAAGCAAAAGAGGACCGAAAGAGACCAAAACTGGAACTTGGGTCCAAAGGCACCAGAAAATTCCAGAAGGGGGGAAGGTGGTGAGAAAGCCCTCCATAGAGTCCTAGGAGTGATATTCAAGCAATTTCAGTGGCCTGAGACGAGTTTCGCACATGTTTCTTTGCCGGTAAGCAAAAGGGGACCAAAAGAGACCAAAACTGGAACCTGGGTCCAAAGGTGCCAGAAAGTGCCAGAAGGGGAGAAGGTGGGGAGAAACCCTTCCATAAAGTCCTAGGAGTGATATTCAAGCAGTTTCAGTTGCTTGAGACTAGTTTCGCACGTCTTCCTTTACCGGTAAGCAAAAGGGGCCCAAAAGAGGCCAAAATTGGAACTTGGGTCCAAAGGCGCCAGAGAGTACTGGAAGGGGAGAAGGTGGTGAGAAAGCCTTCCTTTGAGTCCTTGGAGTCATATTCAAGCAGTTCAGTGGCCTGAGACGAGTTTCGCACGTCTTCCTTTGCCATAAGCAAAACGGGACCAAAAGAGGCCAAAACTGGAACTTGGGTCCAAAGGTGCCAGAAGGGGAGAAGGTGGGGAGAAAGCCTTCCATAGAGTCCTAGGAGTGATATTCAAACAGTTTCAGTGGCTTGAGACGAGTTTCGCACGTCTTCCTTTGCCGATAAGCAAAAGGGGCCCAAAAGAGGCCAAAATTGGAACTTGGGTCCAAAGGCGCCAGAGAGTGCTGGAAGGGGAGAAGGTGGTGAGAAAGCCTTCCTTTGAGTCCTTGGAGTCATATTCAAGCAGTTTCAGTGGCCTGAGAGGAGTTTCGCACGTGTTTCTTTGCCGGTAAGCAAAAGGGGACCAAAAGAGACCAAAACTGGAACTTGGGTCGAAAGGCACCAGAGAGTGACAGAGGGGAGAAGGTGGTGAGAAAGCCTTCCTTTGAGTCCTTGGAGTGATATTCAAGCAGTTTCAGTGGCTTGAGATGAGTTTCGCACGTCTTCCTTTGCAGGTAAGAAAAGGGGCCCAAAAGAGACCAAAACTGGAACTTGGGTCCAAAGGCACCAGAGAGTGACAGAGAGGAGAAGGTGGTGAGAAAGCCTTCCTTTGAGTCCTTGGAGTGATATTCAAGCAGTTTCAGCAGCCTGAGACGTCTTTCGTATGTCTTCCTTTGCCGTAATCAAAACGGGACCAAAATAGGCCAAAACTGGAACTTGGGTCCAAAGGCGCCATAGAGTGCTAGAAGAGGAGAAGGTGGTGAGAAAGCCTTCCTTTGAGTCCTTGGAGTGATATTCAAGCAGTTCAGTGGCCTGAGACGAGTTTCGTACGTCTTCCTTTGCCATAAGCAAAACGGGACCAAAAGAGGCCAAAACTGGAACTTGGGTCCAAAGGCGCCAGAAAGTGCCAAAAGGGGAGAAGGTGGGGAGAAAGCCTTCCTTTGAGTCCTTGGAGTGATATTCAAGCAGTTTCAGTGGCTTGAGACAAGTTTCACACGTCTACCTTTGCCGGTAAGCAAAAGAGGACCAAAAGAGACCAAAACTGGAACTTGGGTTCAAAGGCGCCAGAAAGTGCCAGAATGGGAGAAGGTGGGGAGAAAGCCTTCCTTTGAGTCCTTGGAGTGATATTCAAGCAGTTTCAGTGGCTTGAGACAAGTTTCGCACGTCTACCTTTGCCGGTAAGCAAAAGGGGACCAAAAGAGACCAAAACTGGAACTTGGGTCCAAAGGCGCCAGAAAGTGCCAGAAGGGGAGAAGGTGGGGAGAAAGCCTTCCTTTGAGTCCTTGGAGTGATATTCATGCAGTTTCAGTGGCTTGAGACAAGTTTCGCACGTCTACCTTTGCCGGTAAGCAAAAGGAGACCACAAGAGAGCAAAACTGGAACTTGGGTCCAAAGGCGCCAGAGAGTGCTGGAATAGGAGAAGATGGTGAGAAAGCTCTCCTTTAAGTCCTTAGAGT
>NW_020874299.1:30000-58381 GCF_003935025.1 Abrus precatorius | reverse complement strand
AAGATAATTTAAAATATTTCTCATATGGTTCGCCATTCGATTCAACTCGCTAATCCAAGGCACTTCTTGTATGAGATCATATATTACATATTACTGAAGATTCACCGCTGAATACATTAGGATCACTCAAATTAGTCGCCGAACTAAAGTAAAACGAGCTAACTAGTTTGAAAATATCTCGACTTTGCGGCTTCAAATTATATAATATTCTCTGTTCTATCGTGTAATATCTCTTATTATATTGATTTCGATTAGTTGTGATTTACTATCCTATTTCCCATCTTTTTTTTCCTCTCAGTATTAAGTTTCAAAATAAAATCTGCGCGGAATGTCCCCTACTTGACCTAGATACTATCTCGTTTCGTTCCAAAACTCACTAAAAACTCTAATTATTTATTGGTGGACGGGAAGTGGGAGTGGATGATAGTACAAATATTTAATCCTATGATGTGATCTGCCGAGATTATGATTCAATTCTCAATCAGCATAGTTAATTTAAATGTTTAGTTAAACACGAGTATTGATGATATAGTTATATACAACCTTCGGCTAAATAGTATACTCCATCATTGTGGTTAGAAAGAAAATTCGAAAAGAATTCAATCGAATACAAGTTCAAAAAATTTCTCTGTTGATAAATAAATATGATAATCTAATTTTCGCGTGCAGGAGAAAATTTTAAGTCTGTCGGACGAATCAATCTTCTATTGTCATATGATATTTCCGAAAGAAAAAAAAGTGATTGGTCTTCCCATTTTTCTAACCGCGGTAATAAATGTGATATTTCTGAAGTTAGATTTCTTAACACCCAATAATTCTCTGCGAATACCTACAATATGATAACTGTGGAACAAATTTAAATTATTTCTCACAATCTCAAAACTGTCTCATCAATTTATTGAGAGAAACATAAAAAAACATAGATTTCTAAAGTGAAAGAACCACAGACAAGAACAAGCGGGGGTAGAGACCGCTCAATAATAGTAAATACATAAAGGTTTGTTTTCTTTGAGTTATTTAGAAATATCCTTTTGATTATGGGGATATGCAAATATGCAAACGCAGTTATTCTTTTTTTAGAAAGAAAATAAAGAAAAAAAATACTTAAATCATAGTTTAATTGATTTAATGATTTTATAGATCTATTTGACATCATAATTTTATACATAGATAAAATTATGAATTTTCTCGAGCCGTACGAGGGTAAAACTTCTTATACGTTTCTAGGGGGGGTACATTGTTCATCTATATCTATCCCAATGAGCTGTTTATCGAATCGTTGCAATTGATGTTCGATCCCGAAGAGAGGGAAGAGATCTTCGGAAAGTGGGTTTTTATGAGCCAATAAAGAATCAAACGTATTTAAATATTCCTGTCATTCTATATTTCCTTGAAAAAGGTGCTCAACCCACAGGAACTGTTCAGGATATTTCAAAAAAAGCAGGTGTTTTTATGGAACTTAGCCCTAATCAACAAACGAAATTCAATTAATGAAATAAAAAAAGGGGGTGTGGATGACTTGTATATAAATTTATAGAACTCTTTTCTCTCCCCCCGCTCTCTTGTTCTATTCATACCTACTTTTTTATTTCTTGTTGTTTACATAGAATGTTGTTTACATAGAATGTTGTTTTCGATAGTCAAGTCAGAAAATTAACTTTATATCGATTTTCAAAACATAAAAAAATGGATAGAAATAAAAGAGATAATATAGGAAAAAGCAAATGAATAATCACTAAATGAAAAAATTGGGTCTATAAATACATTATCCCCAATGAAGTTATTTTTTTCTTTATTTATTCCTAATTCTATATTATTTCAAATAGAATTAAATATTGATTATTATTATATTATTATTTATTTTTAGAATATTTCAAATATGATTTTAGAATTAGATAGAATTGAAAAAAAAAAAAATTCTTTTTTTTTAATACTTACTCGTTCGTTATTATTATCAGTTACTAATCCTAGTGATGGAATTTATATATATATTGATAGTAAATAGAATATTAAAAATAGAATTTATATATAATTTTTTATCGAATGACTATTCATCTATTGTATTTTCATGTAAATAGAGGAAAAAAACTCTATGGAAAAATGGTGGTTCACTATGTTGTTTAATAGGGAATTAGAATACAGGTGTGGATTAAGTAAATCAATAGATAGTTTTGGTCCTATTGAAAATACCTGTGTAAATGAGGACCTCCCAATTTTAGCTGATATGGATAAAAAAACGCATAGTTGGAATGATAGTGACAATTCTAGTTACAGTTTTTTCAATTCTAGTTACAGTTTTTTTCAAAATTTAGTAGGTATCAGGAACATCCAGAATTTCCTATCGGATAAAACTTTTTTAGTTAGGGATAGTAAGAGGAAGAGTTATTCCATATATTTTGATATTGAAAAGAAAATTTTGGAAATTGACAATGATCATTCTTTCCTAAGTGAATCTGAAAGTTTTTTTTCTAGTTATAACAATTCTAGCTATCTGAAGAATGTCTCTAAGAGTGATGATGATCATTACATGGATGATACTAAATTTAGCTGGAATAATAACATTAATAGTTGCATTAATAGTTATCTTCGTTCTCAAATTTGTATTGATAGTTCCATTTTAGGTGATAGTGACAAATACAATGACAGTTATTTTTATAGTTACATTTGTGGTAAGGGCAGAAATACTATAGAAAACAAGAATTATAGTTCTAGTCTAATAACTAGCACAAATCATACAAATAATAGTGATTCCACTCAAAGAGAAAGTTCTGATAATCTCGCTGAAATTCAAAAATACAAGCATTTGTGGATTGAATGCGAAAATTGTTATGGATTAAATTATAAAAAATATTTGAAATCCAAAATCAATATTTGTGAACACTGTGGATATCATTTGAAAATGAGCAGTTCAGATAGAATCGAACTTTCGATTGATCCAGGTACTTGGAATCCTATGGATGAAGACATGGTCTCTCTGGATCCCATTGAATTTCATTCACAAGAGGAACCTTATAAAGATCGTATTGATTCTTATCAAAGAAAGACAGGATTAACTGAGGCTGTTCAAACAGGCACAGGTCAACTAAATGGTATTCCTGTAGCAATTGGAATTATGGATTTTAAGTTTATGGGGGGTAGTATGGGATCCGTAGTAGGTGAGAAAATCACCCGTTTGGTCGAATATGCTACCAATCAATTTTTACCTCTTATTCTAGTATGTGCGTCCGGAGGAGCACGTATGCAAGAAGGAAGTTTGAGCTTGATGCAAATGGCTAAAATCTCTTCTGTTTTATATAATTATCAAACAAATAAAAAGTTATTCTATGTATCGATCCTTACATCTCCTACTACTGGTGGAGTGACAGCAAGTTTTGGCATGTTGGGGGATATCATTATTGCGGAACCTAATACTTACATTGCATTTGCAGGTAAAAGAGTAATTGAACAAACATTGAATAAGGCAGTACCTGAAGGTTCACAAGCGGCTGAATATTTATTCCATAAAGGCTTATTTGATTCAATCGTACCGCGTAATCCTTTAAAGGGAGTTCTGGGTGAGTTATTTCAACTTCATGCTTTCTTTTCTTTGACTCAAAATGAAAAATGAGGGAAAGCCAAAAATTCTTTTTGATTTTTCATTTTTGAATTTCAAACAAAAAAACACAAATTTTGAGACAAAAATCAAAAATTAGAACACACAAGAGCAAAGTAATAAGATAATAATAGAGGAATACTAAGAATAAAAAAAAGGTGTATTATCATACATATGTTTGTTTCTTCTAGAAATAGAAGACGAAATCCATTTATTTAGTTCTACATTCTTTCTATTTATTATTAGATTCTATTTGTACTTTGGATTCTATTATTTATTAGAATATTATTTACGATTTTCATTTTATTATTGATTTATTATATTCTATACTCATTATATATATATATTCACTTAGCTATAATCACTAGAATTCATATATACTAAGTATATATGAATTCTAGTGATTATAGACTATCTTTATAACAATATAAATAAGAATAATAAAAATATTAATATAACAATAATATATATATATATATATATATAACCGGTACAAATAGTAAATCGAGGTACCCATTCTATGATAAACTTACCTTCCATTTTTGTGCCTTTAGTAGGCCTATTATTTCCGGCAATTGCAATGGCTTCTTTATTTCTTCATGTTCAAAAAAACAAGATTTTTTAGATACGGGCAGTAGGAAATCTCATATATTTTTTTAGATCTGGAATCAATTAGATGAATTACTCCTAAAGGTTTACATTAAAATAGTGCTAGTTGATAAAGGTTACTTCATAAATAAAGAAAAAGAAATTGGTTGGGGGGTTGATTTTTTTACCCAATCCTAATAGAATATATATATGAAAGTTGAAATTGGATTTTGAATCCAAAATGCATTCATTCGCTGCAAATTCAGGAGGTTAATCATGAATATGAATGTAGTTTTGCGATCAAAACAGATACTGATATATCGTGTAACGGAATATCGAAGAATACGTTATTTGTTCTGGTCCTTCGTCCTGCTTTTAATTTCATTCGTGTTGTTTTTGGTTGGAATAACCAGTTATCTTGGTAGGGATTTTCTATTTTTTCCTGAGGAAATTAGTAATTTTCTTCCATTTATTCCGAACTATATTTATTTACCATTTATTCCACGAGGGGCCACGATGTATTTCGATGGAATCGTGGGTCTTCTTATTAGTTTTTTTTTGTGGGCCGCGATTATTTTGGATGTGGATGGTGGTTATGATATCTTCCAAAAAGAAGAGAGAATGGTTTATTTTTTTCGTTGGGGATTTGGATTTCTTGGAGAAAAGCGTCGTCTAATTTTCAAAGTACCTATGAAAGATATTCGGTGCATCAAAATAATGCCAGAAGTTCAAAGGGATATTTTGACTCGTACCCCTACTTTTTATCGTATTGTTTTTATGGAAACCATAAACTATGAGCTCATTCCCTTGACTCGTATTGAAGATGATTTGAGTTTCCAAGAAATTGTAGACAAAGCTTTCGAAATAGGCAGATTCGTGGATGTACCCGTTTTCTTGATGTATCCGCTTTATTGAGGAGAATTTGACTCTACTAGATAAATTGCACAAAAAGTTGTGGAATTGTCCTATTTCTTGTGTGTACCGATTGAAATATTTATAGATGAGACGTTCTTTGGTTTCGAAATCCGACTATAATATTCATTACCCGAATTACTCCTTTTGATGAATACACAAAAGAGCACTTCGGGTAATTGCTTCGAATCTTAGCAATTGAGATCTTTTGAAACAATATTTATTTTTCTTCATTCGACTTGACGGTGGATTCCTTCGATTTCTGTATTCTTTCTAAATTAAACAAGGCAAGGACTAACTCCCGAATTTCAAATAAAAAAAACGCGGGAATAGATTATGGATTTAGATATAGGTTCTATGAATTTTAATAGAAGTTATGCTTGATAGAAAGATTATTATCATATAGAGTTTGACGAATGAGGTGAAGTTGAGTTGATTAAAGACGAAAAATGGAAAAAAAGAAAGCATTCATTCCTCTTCTATATCTTATATCTATAGTCTTTTTGCCCTGGTGTATCTCTTTTACATTTAAGAAAAGTCTGGAATCTTGGTTTACTAATTGGCGAAATACTAGGCAATCCGAAATTTTCTTGAATGATATTCAAGAAAAGAGTATTCTAAAAAAATTCATAGAATTTAAGGAACTATTCCTTTTGGATGAAATGCTAAAGGAATACCCGGAAACACGTCTACAAAACCTTCGTACTGGAATCTACAAAGAAACGATCCAATTAATCAAAACGTATAACGAAGATCGTATCCATACGATTTTGCACTTATCGACAAATATAATCTGTTTCCTTATTCTAAGTGGTTATTCTATTCTAGGTAATCAAGAACTTTTGATTCTTAACTCTTGGGTTCAAGAATTTCTATATAACTTAAGTGACACATTAAAAGCTTTTTTTATTCTTCTATTAACTGATTTATGTATAGGATTCCATTCGACCCATGGTTGGGAACTAATGATTGTTTCTGTCTATAAAGATTTTGGATTTGTTCAGAATGCTCAAATTATATCTGGTCTTGTTTCCACTTTTCCAGTCATTTTAGATACCATTTTTAAATATTGGATTTTCCGTTATTTAAATCGCGTATCTCCGTCACTTGTAGTGATTTATCATTCAATGAATGACTGATTGAAAAACCGATCCATTGATCCAATTTTAAAGTTTGTTTTCTTTTTTTTTGTATAAAAGCTAAAACATTATCAAAAAAATGACTTTTTGTTTTTCCTTCTTTCCCCCCCTCCCCCGGATTCTTTCTATATTCCAGGAAACTAATTTCAGTAAATAGCAGAATCATGGATAGGGAACTATGCCAGTGACCTACCTAATTTTATTGTATAAATTTTCAGGATCAATGATTAGACCATGCAAACTAGAAATGCTTTTTCTTGGATAAAGGAAGAGATTACTCGATCCATTTCCATATCGATTATGATATATATAATAACTCGAGCACCCATTTCAAATGCATATCCCATTTTTGCACAGCAGGGTTATGAAAATCCACGAGAAGCAACCGGACGTATTGTATGTGCCAATTGCCATTTAGCTAATAAGCCCGTGGATATTGAGGTTCCACAAGCAGTACTTCCTGATACTGTATTTGAAGCAGTTGTTCGAATTCCTTATGATATGCAAGTGAAACAAGTTCTTGCTAATGGTAAAAAAGGGGCTTTGAATGTGGGGGCTGTTCTTATTTTACCGGAAGGTTTTGAATTGGCTCCTCCTGATCGTATTTCACCTGAGATTAAAGAAAAGATAGGTAATCTGTCTTTTCAAAACTATCGCCCTAAAAAAAAAATATTATTGTGGTGGGTCCTGTTCCTGGTCAGAAATATAATGAAATCACCTTTCCCATTCTTTCCCCAGATCCCGCTACTAAGAGAGATGTTCATTTTTTAAAATATCCTATATACGTAGGCGGGAACAGGGGAAGGGGTCAGATTTATCTCGACGGGAGCAAGAGTAATAATAATGTTTATAATGCTACAGCAGCAGGTATAGTAAAAAGAATCATACGAAAAGAAAAAGGGGGATACGAAATAACTATAGTGGATGCATCAGATGGACGTGAAGTGATTGATATTATACCTCCAGGACCAGAACTTCTTGTTTCAGAAGGAGAATCTATCAAACTTGATCAACCATTAACGAGTAATCCTAATGTGGGTGGATTTGGTCAAGGGGATGCAGAAATAGTACTTCAAGATCCGTTACGTGTCCAGGGTCTCTTGTTCTTCTTGGCATCCATTATTTTGGCACAAATCTTTTTAGTTCTTAAGAAAAAACAATTTGAGAAGGTTCAATTGTCCGAAATGAATTTCTAGGGCTTCGGATTTATCAACATATTAAGTTCGTGAAAAGAACGAAATTTTTGTTGATAATTTATATAATTCTATTATTCTTTAGAATATAATAAAAAAAATTATGAAAAGACCCTTGCTTCTTTCTAGTCTTTTTCTACTATATTTAGGATTTAGGGAATTCCTTTTGTACCGTAATACTAGTCAGTTATAGTATGTATATTGTGAAGAAGACTATTTGACTTTGTTTCTTTGTTTTTTTTTTCATATTTCAATGTTCTAGAGAATAGAAAGTTCTAGAATCAAAATTTTCTTCTATTATAATAGAAGAAAATTCGATTCGATACTAAACCCAAAATAGATAGGCAGAAAATTTTAAGCAAAGTAGAAATTAAAATGGGGAAAACGGGATTCTAGGAGGGATTTTTTTCTTTTCCTAGAGTCCGATTCCTTCTTGCTTGTGTCGAAATAGAAATATTCTACAAAATATTAATAGAATATGATTTTTGAATCCCCTTCCTGAAATAAGCCTATTCTTAGCTTAGTTTCGATTTTTTCCAACTTAGAACTTTTATGACATATAATATTTTTTTTTATTGGATGCATATAATATAATACGTAGTGGACAAACAAAAAAGAGAGGGAATTAGGGAATTTGATTGACCAAATCCAATTTCTTCAATTAATTTGTTTATAAAAAAAAAAGAATTCAATCATGATTCGATATCATTAGAGACTAAAATAGATTTCGATCTAGAGTAAGATTCTATTAGTATAGTATAGAAAAGGCTCGATTCACATGATATTTGATCGGTATAATAGATATATATATATCCATATGAAAATTAGAAATACAATAGAATCAATTTCCATTGCGTCACCCAGAAGAAGTAAATTAAGTGATTTTTTTAATTCTTCTTTTGATTTTTCTTTCAACTTTAAAGAAAAAAAAAAGTATGGATGGACAAATATTATCCAGGAAAAGGGATATTTTGAAAAAATGAATGAAGTTCATTTTTCAAAAACATCAAAAAAGGGGAAATGGAGTTTTTTGAAACATCAGAAAAAGTTATCTATTCATTCATTTATACGAATAAAAAAAATTATTAAAAAATATTATGATTATTAAAAACTCAACAGGGATCCACTCTTTCTTTGACGAATTTGAGGGGGTCCTGTTGAGTTCTTACGCTTTCATTTCGAAGACTCAAATAATACGATTCCTACAGGGATGAGCCCAATCCGGAATATGAACCATAAAAGAAAATACCAATTAAACCAATCACAGGAATACCAGTTACAGTACCTATTATCCAAAGAGGAATCCTTCCAGTAGTATCGGCCATTTATCCCACTTTCCTCCACATTTGATCAAGTAGTCAGTCATGCTAGAGACATAAACAGTCATAGATAATTATGAAATGATATCCTTCCGAACGAGATAAGAGAATTCCGAATATATATATATAATTTACTATTCCCTTTTCTTATATTAATTGAAGAAATAATTTGAAAATAAAACAGCAAGTACAAAAATGAGTAATAACCCCCAGTAGAGACTGGTGCGATTCAATTCAACATTTTGTTCATTTGGGTTTGATTGTGTCGTAGCTCTATAATTCGAATTAGGTTTATCGTTGGATGAACTGCATTGCTGATATTGATCCCAAAAAAGAAACGGTGGGTACCGCAAGTCCGTGAACAGCCAACCATCGTACTGTAAAAATTGGATAGGTCCTATCTATGGTCATTGGAGCCTCCTAAAAAGATCTACTAAATTCATCGAGTTGGTCCAAAGGATCAAAACGGCCAGTTATTAATGGAATTCCTTTTCGACTCTCTGTAAAATACTCGTTTGGGCGGGGGCTTCCAAATAAATCGTAAGCTAAACCCGTGCTGACAAATAACCAACCTGCAATGAATAGGGAAGGTATAGTAATGCTATGAATAATCCAGTATCGAATACTGGTAATAATATCAGCAAAAGAACGTTCTCCTGTGCTTCCAGACATGTCGAACTCCACATATTCTTGTACAGTCAAAAGGGGGATCGATTCCATAAAAGACGAGATCAGTAAGTCGTAATTTACTGAAATGTAATCCTTGTTAGATCGTCCATTTTGTACCAAGGGTGTCTTTTGAGTATACCGAATCAGTATAACTATCCTTCTTCTAACACAGCAACGAAATTTCACAATCAGTGGCGAAATCTAATACTAGATAAGTTCTTTCTTTATTGGTTGTTTCGATTTACTCAATAGAAAATTCCTCAAAGTTTGCGAATATAAAAAAATTAGAATAATAGTCTAAAATGAGGGTTCTCCACATTGTATTATTAGTTTCGGACTAGAAACGGAAGATCAATTAAAATGTGAATACGACGGATTGATTTCTTATAATTCATAAAGAAGATTATCATATTTCTACAATTCAATTAGATCCCAAATCTATAAATATACTTTATTGTGGTTGTCGAAGATATTTTTTGTTCGAACTCCCTCTTTTTTTTCATTTTAAAGAATGGAATTCGACTTTAAAGAATGGAATTGGTTTGTTGTCCAGTAACAAGTAACAATAATAGCAGTAATAGATACTATTTGATGACATAAAAAGAACAATTAATCCAATTTTGAAAAAAAAAATTGGATTAATTGTTCTTGTATTAAACACAATAAAGGCTCTTTCTTGGCTTAATTATAAGGATAGACCTTTCCTCTTAAATAAAATATGCAGAGAAAAAAACTGTGGAACCCTAGTTTGGAGTGATCTGATACCTTTTTCTTCTCGTTGTAGATATTCGAAGAATGGAACCTACTACAAAATGAAATGAGTTAAAAGAAAAGTCAAAAAGGAAAGGGCATTCTAAGATCACTCTATTCTTTTGTTCGAAAAAAAAAAGTGAAAAGAAAACAAATTAGATACAATAGAAAAAGGGGGTCAAAATAAAATAGACATTTTTTCTCCTATTTTCTTCCATATTAATTTAAAGTTAAATAAATTTGAACAACAAAATTCTTATTATTTTTTTATTATTTTATATTTCGCATATAATTATTATTATAGTTTCTAATATAAATAGAATCTTTTTTTTTCTAATATAAATAGAATTTTATAGAATATATATATAACAAATATAAATATTTATATATATATAAAGAATCAAAATGAATATTTTAATTAGATTAGTTTACTTTTACTCAATTCATGAGTTGTTCAATAAATCGGTTCATTTGGAATCACAGGATGGGTAGATGTCACAGATGATGAATTGATTTTTTTATTATGTCACTATATTTATTTTTGTTCGTCTGTAATAATTGATTGAAAAATCTCAAATTTTCAATTGTATCTTTTCAGGGATATTTTGATTTATCTTCTTTTTTTTCTCTCAAAAATGGAAACTTAGGGAAGTGCTTTATAAACATATGTATAAAAAGAACATATTTCATTTAGCTTCTTTATGCCCACTATAACTAGTTATTTCGGTTTTTTACTAGCGGTTTTAACTATAACCTCAGCTCTATTTATCGGTCTGAATAAGATACGACTTATTTGATTTAAAATTATGAAATTAGTTGGAAATCTTGGAATATTCAAGATATTCTATAGTTCCTTACCGTGTCAATTTCCAATTTTTGGTCATTCAAATTAAAATGAATGATCAATACAGATTATTATTTAAGGATAAATATTACCTCCCCCTTTCCCTTTCGAACAAAAAAAATGATTGAAGTTTTTCTATTTGGAATCGTGTTAGGTTTAATTCCTATTACTTTAGCTGGCTTATTTGTAACTGCATATTTACAATACCGACGAGGTGATCAGCTGGACCTTTGATTAATTAATGTCTCATTTGTTTATTGATCCCCTATTTATTTGTTTTAATACTGGGGTTCAATAAATTCATACTTTAGACTGCTGCTCAATTATTTCAGTGTAATTCTCAATTTAATAATAATGGAATCGCGCTCTGTAGGATTTGAACCTACGACATCGGGTTTTGGAGACCCGCGTTCTACCGAACTGAACTAAGAGCGCTTTATTCTCATAAATTATTTTATATGATCCCTTATTATTGCTCATATGATAAGTGATATCATATAATAAGTAATAGTTAGGGATAGGGATGACAGGATTTGAACCCGTGACATTTTGTACCCAAAACAAACGCGCTACCAAGCTGCGCTACATCCCTTTCCATTGGTTTCCAGTATCATTATAAAGAATCTTTGTCTTATTTTCCACATTTTTCTTTTCTTCGTTGATATACATATCAATTATCCTATCATTTTTCTTTTTTTTTTAGTTTCCTAGACTATAATATAGAATAGAATATGAAAAAGAAATATTCTATAGAAGAAAGAAAGAATATTGAATTAAATTAAAAAATAGAATAAAAATAGAATTTAAAATAGAAAGTATAATAAGAATAAAGAATAATATGTATATAAAGAAAAAAAAAGAATATATAGAATAGAAAATAGAATAATGAAAAAATTCAAAAGAAAATAATTCGTTTATTAAATAAACGAATTATTCGTAATTAATATAATAATATTAATATAATATAGTTAAATATTTTTTATGAAAAATAGAATAAATAATATTAATAAATACTAGAATCAAATTAATAAATACTAGAATCAAATAAAAAGAAAATATTCTAAAAAAGGAGGATTTGAAATGCGAGATCTAAAAACATATCTTTCCGTGGCACCAGTAATAAGTACTCTATGGTTCGGGGCTTTGGCGGGTCTCTTGATAGAGATCAATCGTTTTTTCCCAGATGCATTGATATTCCCCTTTTTTTCATTCTAGTTATTGGCACAGCACGGGAAGGGGTGAAGAAAATCAATTCAATATCTGTAATTAATTAATTAATTCCCTCTTCTTTATTTCTTATTTTTGAGAATGAAAATTTTTTCAATTAGAAAAGATAAAAGTGGATTCAGCCTCAGTGAAACTCGGAATCTGGTCTAGGCTTCAATGGAATTGAATTAAGAATTTCATTCCATTTCTATTAATAATAAATAGAGTGAGACCAAAAATAAAAATGGAATGGATAGGAAGGGGGCAAAATATCATACAAGATACTTAAATGAAAACTAAAATATTGTACTGCGATTCGAAACAAAATATAGTTCCAAATCATTATATTACTTAATGATTACTGTACTACATTAATTGGAACGAAATCTTTCAGAAGTTTATTTCGAATTATTAACTTTTAATATTTTTCGTTCCTTTTTTTCTTCTTCGCTTCGACTTCGAAAATAGAAGAGTTAAGTGAATTAAAAACCCAAAGGAGAGGTTCATGGCCAAGGGTAAAGATATCCGAGTAACTGTTATTTTGGAATGTACCAGTTGTGATCAAAAGAGTGTTAATAAGGAATCAACGGGTACTTCCAGATATATTACTCAAAAGAATCGACACAATACGCCTAGTCGGTTGGAATTGAGAAAATTCTGTCCCTGTTGTTGCAAACACACGATTCACGCAGAAATCAAGAAATAGAGAAAATTGATCGCTTATGTGTTACCTTTCTAACCAAGGAACATAACATGTAATAAAACAATCTTTCATATATGTATATAATTTTTAATTAAATTATATACATATATCATTATAGAACATATATTTCATTATAAAACATATATTTCATTATAAAACAAAAAAAAAAAAGAAACTAAGAATAGAAAGAAAAAAAACAAATCTTCTTTTAAGAAATGCGATTTTTGGAATAGGAATAAACAAACCATGGATAAATCTAAACGACTCTTTCTTAAATCCAAGCGATCTTTTCGTAGACGTTTGCCCCCGATTCAATCGGGGGACCAAATTGATTATAAAAACATGGGTTTAATTAGTCGATTTATTAGTGAACAAGGAAAAATAATATCTAGACGCGTGAATAGATTGACCTTAAAACAACAACGATTAATTACGATTGCTATAAAACAAGCTCGTATTTTATCTTCGTTACCTTTTCTTAATAATGAAAAACAATTTGAAAAAAGCGAGTCGACTGCTAGAACTGCTACTGTTTTAAAAAAAAAAAAAAATAGAGTTACTCCTTAATTGAATTCAAATTTGTATCTAAACTCAAATCAAACGTGGATTGATGTTTTGTTCGAAAACTCCAACAATTCAATTTGGGTTGTTATATTGTAATAAAAAGGATAATCCGTTAAGAAGAATAAATCTTTTTTTGATTCAGCTTGGTTGTTTATTTTGATCACTTTATCATATGAATTCTAATTTTATCATACAAATCTCTATTCTATACCTTCCCGGAGCTCAGTCTCCGGGAAATTTTAGTTTTTATGAGCTCGTTGGCAATCATAAAAAGACAATTCTCTTTTAATATAGCTATTTGTGCAACTATTTTACGATTAAGAAGCAATTGCTTCTTGTATAGATTATAGATGAAATTATTGTAAATATAGTATATTTTTGGATTCTCGCGAATTACTGCATTTATTCGACTAATCCATAAACCGCGAAAATCTCTTTTTTCCTATCTCTATCCCGATGAGCCGAAACCAAAGCTTTAATTTTCTGTTGAGGAATAGTTCGAGTAAGTCTTGAATGAGCCCCGCGAAAGCTTGATGTAAATAAACGAATTTTTGTCCTCCGTTTCCGAGCTATATATCCTCGTTTAATTCTGGTCATTGAGTAAATGAGACTTTGGTGAATAACTATTTCATTTTTTTCTTTCAGTTATTCTTTTCTTCTTCCTAGTCTATTAATAACAAAGATGGATTCTTCCAATGTATAAAAAAAAAATTCCAATGGCTTTTGCTACTATAACCTTCCCAACCACGATTTTTTTCTAAGTATTTAATTTAACTTTGAAATAAGAAATTGTATTGATACTAGGTATCAAAAAACATAGTAAATTAAATAGGATATAGATAAAAAAAAGAATGGGTTCCATCGTTTCTATGATTCTTTTTTAAACGACTAGGTCCTCTCTATACACCGGAGCCCCTTCTTTCATTTAATCCTTATTTAATCAATGTTATTGTTAACTTGTACAGTTCACATTCTTTGGCTCTACCCATGAAATATTTAGTAATAGGTTTTTTACAACGAAATCAAGTTATACAGTAACGGTGTTTAAGTATGAAAATTAGCTGGGTAACTGACCTTCTTATTCCGTTTTTGCAAAATAAATTAGGGGCATAATTTTTCTTTAATAGTATTTTCTCCGCTTAGTGGGTAACCATTTGTTACCAATGGAAAAGTGTTTCTCATCTTAAATTGCAAATTGGGGTGATTGGGTTTACACCAATCGAAATCATAAATTTTATATATGATAGAAGAATGCTTATATTATTAATAGATTTTTTTTTAAGTTAAGATAGTGTGAATGGAGTTCTTCCATTCACACTATCTTAACTGATCGCTAATACTGAAAAAATGGGTTTGGTTTCTTTTTTTTTTTATTAGTAGAATGATCTAAACGAGTCACACATACACCCTGGTACATGTCCCTCGGCGCTGAGGGCATCCCCGAAGAGCGGGGGATTTCGTGACATTTCGGATTGGCTGTCTTGTGTTTCTAATAAGTTGTTTCATAGTTGGCATGGTGGATCCTATAGACATAATGAGCCGGTTTAGATCAATCCTAACCCGATGATTATGAATTACTTATATTTTATTAATTTAATAGATTAATTAATAGAAAAAAAAAGTTATATTAAATTAAAAGGATTAAGGAGATAAAATTCAATCTCAAATCCTGTATTTTTTTTTGAGAAGAATCTTAGTTACTAATTGTTTATTGAAGTGCTATAATATCAACAATTCCGTGGGCTTGGGCTTCTGCTGCTGACATAAAAACATCCCTTTCCATATCTTCAGATACAACCCATAAAGGTTTACCCGTTCTTTGTACATAAACCCTTGTGATAGTTTCACGCAGTTTCAGTAGTTCTCCCGCTTCCACGATAAATTCTCCCGTTTGTGCCTCATAAAAAGAACTAGCGGGTTGGTGGATCATTACCCTGATTATATAACTTTATAAGTCTTTTCTTTATCTTGATAAAGATTTTGATGCGGATTTTCCCAATATTAGTCAATATTTTCTTTCGTCCTCAAACTAAGGTGAAAAGAATAAATACAAATAAGAAAATAAATGAGCAAAGATAAGATTCAATAACCGTACAAGCATTTTTTGCGTATTGATGCATACGGCTTTTCTTTTCCACGTATGCAATTTCTTTTTTTCCTCTATGGATAGAGTATTTTCTCTATGGATTTTTTTCCATTGAAGAAAAAAAAATAGAAAATCTACTGGGTTTTTTGGATCCAGATCCTTAAATAATAAATAATACAATAACCAACCTTCCTTTTTCTTTTTGAGTATTTTTTTTAAATACTATGATGGTTCCGTTGTTTTCTTATTTCGTCTTTTTTGTTATTCAGCAATCCGAAAGTTTCTTGTTTTTTATCATATGTTTTTTATTTTCTAATTAAAATAAATATTGTTAGACATAAATATTGTTAAAAGCTTTTTGGTATGAAAACTAAAAACAAAAAAGTCTGTGACACTAAAACTAAACTAGGTTCCTGATAGATCAGATAAAATCGTAAAAGCCCTCTCTTTCATACTACTTTTTCGATACATAATCAAATGGTTTAAAAAACAAAAATTTGTATATCGAATTCGAAGTACCATGCTATTATTACTTAAGTATTTTTATGGCGAAGGTATAGTCTTCATATATATTCTCAAATAAAAGAATCATTGGCGCCAAGCGTGAGGGAATGCTAGACGTTTGGTAATTTCTCCTCCTGCCAAAAGAAAGGATCCCATTGAAGCGGCTAATGCCATACATATTGTCTGTATATCTGGTTGTACATATTGCATAGTATCATAAATAGCCATTCCGGGTATTATCCACCCACCCGGAGAATTTATAAACAGATACACATCTCTGTTATATTTTTCTATACCGAGAAATAGCAGAATGCCAATAAGTTGATTCGATAGTTCACTATCGACCTCTTGGCCTAAAAAAAGTAATCTTTCTCGATAAAGTCGATTGATTAGGATTTAATCTTATACCTTAAGAGCCGTACATGCACCTTTTGATGCATACGGTTCACTAAAAATCATATAAACAAAAAGGAATCAATGTGTCTATTTCAACCCTCTTTCCCTTTTCATAATGGACTCTTTCGAATTTTTAACGAAAAAAAATGTACTAAATTTATTGAACTAACTTCTCATTGATGTATTGCTTTCATCGAGATCGAACACAAATCACAATGTAATTTTCTTGTTTCTGAATGGACTTCCTCAATTCTTTTAGGTTTCTTTTCTACTCTAAGTAAGGATAAGGATCTGCCCGATTTTTATTTGCACATATAGGACAAATATTACAATACCATGTCTTTTTGTTACGACTTATCTCTTCTCTGAATTTATTATTTCATTTTTTCTGTAAAATATATGATATGATAGAAGTAGTAATTGTGGATATATTACCAATTGGTTTTTTTCTAAACAGAGTCTGGATACTTCGTTTTATTGGTCCAAGCAAGCCAACCATAAATTATTTTGAATTTCGAATAGTAATCTGGATACCCCCTCCAAAAAATAAAAAATCGATCGAATTGCACTTCATTACACTTCACGCTCCAAATTTTGGATGATTCAATCATTCTTTTTTGGTGGTGAAAGAGAGGATATCTCAATCGGGGGGGGAGAACGGGGAAATCCCGTATGACCAAATATATCTGACAAGTCGCACTATATATCAATCCAAGATGCATTTCCTTCTCCAGGACTTCGAAAGGTTACTTTTGGAACACCAATGGGCATAAAATAGAGAAAAAAAGAAAATAAAATAATATATTTAACTTTAGTGTGGAAACGTAAGAATGGGTTTATTGTGTTAAAAACAATTTGCTTTTATTATATTGTATTTTTTATAAATCATAAAAAAGGGAAGAGTAAAGATAAAGATAGAGTAAAGTTGTTACGAATGGGTCCTTGGGTGATAAACGAATATGTCTGCATTTACATATTTAAATACTCATAGAGAAAATTGTCAACCCCCCCTTCCCACCATTGCGTATTCTTACTTATCGGGTATAGAATAGATCTGCTTCTTCTTGTTCCTACAAATATGATTGTTCCACTATTACTAAACACTATTACTAAAAAACTAGAACAAACATTAATTCTTTCTCCGAGATAATCTACTAAAAGGTAAAAGGTGAGAATCCATAGTATAGTTTTTTCCAGTGCAATAAAGTTACATAGTGTCTATTTTTTGTTGATATAAGGGGTATTTTCATGGGTTTACCTTGGTATCGTGTTCATACTGTTGTATTAAATGATCCAGGCCGTTTGCTTTCTGTTCACATAATGCATACAGCTCTGGTTGCTGGTTGGGCTGGTTCGATGGCTCTATATGAATTAGCAGTTTTTGATCCCTCTGACCCTGTTCTTGATCCAATGTGGAGACAGGGTATGTTTGTTATACCCTTCATGACTCGTTTAGGAATAACCAATTCGTGGGGCGGTTGGAATATCACCGGGGGGACTATAACGAATCCGGGTATTTGGAGTTACGAAGGTGTGGCCGGAGCACATATTGTGTTTTCGGGCTTGTGCTTTTTAGCGGCTATCTGGCATTGGGTTTATTGGGATCTAGAAATTTTTTGTGATGAACGTACCGGAAAACCTTCTTTGGATTTGCCCAAAATTTTTGGAATTCATTTATTTCTTGCAGGAGTGGTTTGTTTTGGTTTTGGAGCATTTCATGTAACAGGATTGTACGGTCCTGGAATATGGGTGTCTGATCCTTATGGATTAACGGGAAGGGTACAATCCATAAATCCCGCATGGGGTGTGGAAGGTTTTGATCCTTTTGTTCCGGGGGGAATAGCTTCTCATCATATTGCAGCAGGAACATTGGGCATATTAGCGGGTCTTTTCCATCTTAGTGTGCGTCCACCGCAACGTCTATACAAAGGATTGCGTATGGGAAATATTGAAACCGTCCTTTCCAGCAGTATCGCTGCTGTCTTTTTTGCAGCTTTTGTTGTTGCTGGAACTATGTGGTATGGTTCAGCAACTACCCCCATTGAATTATTTGGTCCCACTCGTTATCAATGGGATCAAGGATACTTCCAGCAAGAAATATATCGAAGAGTTGGTGCTGGGCTAGCCGAAAATCAAAGTTTATCAGAAGCTTGGTCTAAAATTCCTGAAAAATTAGCTTTTTATGATTACATCGGCAATAATCCAGCAAAAGGGGGATTGTTTAGAGCGGGCTCAATGGATAATGGAGATGGAATAGCCGTTGGTTGGTTAGGGCATCCCATCTTTAGAGATAAAGAGGGGTGTGAACTTTTTGTACGCCGTATGCCTACTTTTTTTGAAACATTTCCGGTTGTTTTAGTAGACGGAGACGGAATTGTTAGAGCCGATGTTCCTTTTCGAAGGGCAGAATCGAAATATAGTGTCGAACAAGTAGGTGTAACTGTTGAGTTCTATGGTGGCGAACTCAATGGAGTCAGTTATAGTGATCCTGCTACTGTGAAAAAATATGCTAGACGTGCTCAATTAGGTGAAATTTTTGAATTAGATCGTGCTACTTTGAAATCAGATGGTGTTTTTCGTAGCAGTCCAAGAGGTTGGTTTACTTTTGGACATGCTTCGTTTGCTCTACTCTTCTTTTTCGGGCATATTTGGCATGGTGCTAGAACCTTGTTCCGAGATGTTTTTGCTGGGATCGACCCAGATTTGGATGCTCAAGTAGAATTTGGAGCATTCCAAAAACTTGGAGATCCAACTACAAGAAGACAGATAGTATGATAGAGCATTCTTTTGTTCCTTTTCGACTTTTTTTGTTTTTGTTGTTATGATTTGAATTTGACATAAAGAACCAGATAAATCTTGATTCGACTCAAAACACTTTGTTTTCACTTTTTTTCTTTATCCGAGAAATGAGCTCCAATAAACAATAAACAGGTATGAAAGCTATAATTGTAAACCACGATTAAATCTATGGAAGCATTGGTTTATACATTCCTCTTAGTTTCGACTTTAGGAATCATTTTTTTCGCTATCTTTTTTAGAGAACCCCCTAAAGTTCCAACTAAAAAAATGAAATGATTTTTCATTATCTCAATTGAAGTAATGAGCCCCCAATATTATATTAAGGGCTCATTACTTCAACTAGTCCCCATGCTCTTCGAATGGATCTCTTAGTTGTTGAGAGGGTTGCCCAAAAGCAGTATATAAGGCATACCCAGTAAAACTTACAAGTAAACCAGATATAGAGATGGCAACTAGGGTTGCTGTTTCCATTATAATTCTAAAAATTCTTAGAATTCCAAAATTTCAAGACCACAATGGATCTATAGGATATAGATCCTATATTTACAGCGGAATGGTATACAAAGTCAACAGATCTCAATCAATATAAAATAGGATTTATGGCTACACAAACTGTTGAGGGTAATTCTAAGTCTAGTCCAAGACGAACTATTGTAGGGGATTTATTAAAACCATTAAATTCAGAATATGGTAAAGTAGCTCCGGGGTGGGGAACTACTCCTTTGATGGGTGTTGCAATGGCTCTATTTGCGATATTTCTATCTATTATTTTGGAGATTTATAATTCGTCCATTTTACTGGACGGAATTTCTATGAATTAGATTCACAAGAATCAAGTAACTAGCTTTTCAATAGAAAACTAAGGTTAAGCATTTAGGTTTTTTATCGTTAGCCTATTTCATTTTGATTTGGTAGTTTGATCGTGAAACTTCTTTGTTTCTGTATTTCCGGAATATGAGTGTGTGACTTGTTATAATGGATCTTATTGATAGTACAGAACATAAAAAAAATGGATCTGTCATCTTGATAGAGATGATTTTACCCCGTCAGATATTTATTCTAGTATCTGGAGTACGGAATATAGAAAATCAAAAATATTCTTAAAATATTAGAACTATGATTCATACTAAATATTTAGACCTCGTAACTGGATTTAAAAAAACTTTTCAAAGAGTTGAAAGAATAAATTGAAAAATGAAAATTATTTAAAACTTCCGTCGATTATCTTTATTTTGATCAACGGACAAATGTTTCTTTGTTCTATCTATTCATTGAATAAGTGATGATCCAGCAGTTCTTACTCAGGGAATTTTTGGACTTCGATTAAAGGTTTTTTTTGAATCATCGTGGTCATGATACGAATCTGATGTTTTTTTTAATTGATTCATATGGTCCTAACAAGAGAATTCCTATCAATAATAATAATTAAGAAAACAGCAGTAAAAAAAAGAACATTACACACAAATAAAAAATGGAAGTAAATAATAGAATATTCAAGAGGCCTACTGTAAATAAAGACGAGTGAGCCGACTTGATATTTTGGCATTATAACCACAAAGAATAGTTTTCGGATTTCTATTTTTTCTTATCTTCCGAAAAGATTGGAATCATAGGATTCCGTTAAGAAGTTTCAAGCTTTCTATTACACATATCTGTTTTCATTACAACCAGTATTTGGGTATTTTTGTTTGAGCCGTACGAGATGAAATTCTCATATACGGTTCTCGGGGGGGGTACCTTAGTTTACCTATCTCAATAAAGTCTATGATTGGTTCGAAGAACGTCTTGAGATTCAGGCGATTGTCGATGATATAACCAGTAAATACGTTCCTCCCCATGTAAACATATTTTATTGTTTAGGAGGAATTACACTTACTTGTTTTTTAGTCCAAGTAGCGACGGGATTTGCTATGACTTTTTATTATCGTCCGACTGTTACTGAAGCTTTTGCTTCTGTTCAATATATAATGACGGAGGCTAACTTTGGTTGGTTAATCCGATCAGTTCATCGATGGTCGGCAAGTATGATGGTCTTAATGATGATTCTGCACGTATTTCGCGTGTATCTCACAGGTGGCTTTAAAAAACCTCGCGAATTAACTTGGGTTACCGGTGTAGTTTTGGCTGTATTGACCGCATCTTTTGGTGTAACTGGTTATTCCTTACCTTGGGATCAAATTGGTTATTGGGCAGTCAAAATTGTAACAGGCGTGCCCGAAGCTATTCCTGTAATAGGATCCTCTTTGGTAGAGTTATTACGCGGAAGTTCTAGTGTGGGACAATCCACCTTGACTCGTTTTTATAGTTTGCATACTTTTGTATTACCTCTTCTTACTGCCGTATTTATGTTAATGCACTTTCCAATGATACGTAAGCAAGGCATTTCTGGTCCTTTATAGTAAATATGAATCATAGATATTTGTAATTAATCATTTCTTATTTGGGGGAGGAATATATTTCATTGCTACAAATATGGATTATTTAAAAGAATAAGACATGTATTTGGATATTTTCCTTCAATTTAACAAAATTGGATTATTATTATTTTTTACATACACGAATAGTTGAAGGGAATTCTACGAAGAAGAAATGGATTATGGGAGTGTGTGACTTGAACTATTGATTGGGCCACGCAGATATATGATTTTCTCTTATCTGCCACATTTGAATTTACAATTCAATGTGTCTTTATTCCAACTACCACGCAAGGTCCGTCCCTACAGAGGATAGGCTGGTTTCACTTGTAAAGAATCTTTTCTATGATCAGACTCGATCATATCCTGCATGAACAGGCTCCGTAACATCCAGTAAAAAAAGTGATGTGGGATAATCTGAATTATATTTTCTCTATTTCACTGAACTTAATAGTATGGAAATGCATTCATTTCCTATGCATTGACTCGATTTATGATACTATCGGAGTAAACCAAGTGGATCTAAAGAAGAACAGGGGTTAGATTATATTAGTAACAAGTAAATCCTTTGTACGTAAAAAGTTCCAAGATTTTTTTTTTGGGGGGGGGGTAAGAATTGCAAGGTTTGAGATCACCCAAAAAGCACTATTCACTTTGAAAGCCTACTTGGGTATTGAGCGTTTACTTAAGTTTACTTAATAATAAAAGAACTTAATTTTTTTTTTTTGCAGATAAGATAATTGTAACTTCGGAGAAGAAAATAAGGTTTATTTTCTTACATGGAATCTTTCTATATGTGTGGATAACATATGCATTTTTTCTATGGATACATTCGAAATGTTTGATTCGTGCTCGAGCCGGATGATGAAAAATTATCATGTCCGGTTCTTTCGGAGGATGGATCTATAAGAATTCACCTATCCTAATAACAAAAAAACCTGACTTGAATGATCCTGTATTAAGAGCTAAATTGGCTAAAGGAATGGGTCATAATTATTATGGAGAACCTGCATGGCCCAATGATCTTTTATATATTTTTCCAGTAGTAATTCTGGGTACTATTGCCTGTAACGTAGGATTAGCGGTTCTAGAACCATCAATGATTGGAGAACCCGCGGATCCATTTGCAACTCCTTTGGAAATACTACCCGAATGGTATTTCTTTCCCGTATTTCAAATACTTCGTACAGTGCCCAATAAGTTATTAGGCGTTCTTTTAATGGTTTCGGTACCTATGGGATTATTAACAGTACCCTTTTTGGAAAATGTTAATAAATTCCAAAACCCATTTCGCCGTCCAGTAGCAACAACCATCTTTTTAATTGGTACCATAGTAGCCCTTTGGTTGGGTATTGGAGCAACATTACCTATTGAGAAATCTCTAATTTTAGGTCTTTTTTAAACTTTTTAATTAAATGGATTCAATTGTGAAATAAAATATCATGCCATGTATATTGTGTATCTAGGGAGAATTCATTTTGAAACGACTAATCCCTAGATACATCTTTTGGCCTATTCCGAGTATATGGATTTATTCTAAGGATTCAAATTACACATTTTCACCTTTATTTTTATAAATAATAAAAATATGAAAAAAAAAAACCAATGCCAATGGATTTCAAATTTATGCGAAATGCTTTTCTATTTCTAAAATGTCTAATATATGTTTTACATCTTCTACACGAAAATGTTCCATTTCCATAAGGTCTTCTTGACTATTATTCAAAAGTTCTAATAATGTATGAATATTGGATCTTTTGAGACAATTATAGATCTTGGGAGGCAATTCTAATTGGTCAATAAAAATGGATTTCAATGCTATTCCTTTTTTATTTTTCCTCAGTTTATCCTTAGCCAATATATCATGAAAAGTAAAAAGGGGTAAAGTAACCTTGTGTTGATTTTTTTCTAAATGAAAGGGATCTTCTTCTGCATGTAAAAAGGGAATAAATAAATCAATCAAATTCCGAGAGGCTTCATAAAGCGCCTCTTTAGGAGTTAAACTCCCATTTGTCCATATTTCGAGAAAGAGTATCTCTTGTTTTTTTTTCCCATTCCCATAGGAATGAATACTATGATTTACATTTCGAACAGGCATGAATACAGCATCTATGGGAAAACTTCCGTCTTGAAAGTTTTTTAGTGTTTTTATACGATATCCGCGATTCCTCTCAATTTTTAATCCAATACACAAATTAATAGGTTCTGTTAGGTTGGCTATATGTTGTGTATTATCAATGATTTCCACAGAAGGTGGTAAAATGATGTCTTGAGCAGTTATATATCCAGGACCTTTGAAACAAATAGATGCGTCTTGAGTTCCATACAGATTACTTCTCAATACAATTTCTTTCAAATTCATTAAAATTTCATGTACTGATTCTTGAATACCTACTATGGTAGAATATTCATGTGGTATTTTCTCCGATTTTGCACGTGTAATACATGTTCCCTCTATTTCTCCTAGCAAAACTCTTCGCACTGCAATGCCTATTGTATCGGCTTGGCCTTTCATAAGTGGAGACAGAATAAAGCGTCCATAATAAAGACGTTTACTGTCTACTCTTGATTCAACACACTTCCACTGTAGTGTCCGAGTTGATACTCTTATTTTCTCTCGAACCATAGTAATATATATATATTTGATCAAACCCTTGAATTGTTTATTTCTCTTGAAATCTTTTCCATGTTTATTTTTAATTTTACACACGTCTTTTTTTCGGAGACCTACATCCATTATGTGGCATAGGGGTTACATCCCGTATAAAATTTAATAGTATACCACTTCTACGAATAGCTCTTAATGCCGCATCTCTTCCGAGACCGGGGCCTTTTATCATGACTTCTGCTCGTTGCATGCCTTGATCCGCTACTGTTCGAATAGCATTTCCTGCTGCGGTTTGAGCGGCAAATGGTGTACCCCTTCGTGTACCCTTGAATCCACAAGTACCGGCGGAGGACCAAGAAATAACCCGACCACGTACATCTGTAACAGTCACAATAGTATTGTTAAAACTAGCTTGAACATGAATAACTCCCTTTGGTATTTTATGAGCATGCTTACGCGAACCAATACGTCCATTTTTACGCGAACCCATTTTTGGTATAGGTTTTGCCATATTTGATTATTTCATAAAAATAAGTCCGAGATATATGGATATATCCATTTCATTCAAAAACGGATCCTTTACTTTTTTCTAACTAGTTTCTAACTAGAATTCATATTCGATTTATATATATCAATTGTATTTTTATATTAATCGACATCGAATATGAATTTTTGAAATAAAATTTCAAATTGGAAATACCAATAATAAAAAATTTCTTCTAATATTTTATAAAATATATATTCTAATATTTTTATATTCTATTTTTATAGAAAATCCTCTTTTGTGGAAATATTATCCTTGTCTTTGTTTATGTTTTGGATTGGAACAAATTACTAGAATTCGCCCTCGCCTGCGAATTAATCGACATTTTTCACAAATTTTACGGACGGAGGCCCCTATTTTCATATTTGTAATTCCTTAATAAGTTAATACCAAATCTATTTATTGGAAGAAAATAAGGTTTCCTTACATTTTGAACTTGTACCCCCCCCCCAAAAAAAAAGATTGTTGAAATTAAAAAACAGTCTAATTAAATTGAATTTTTTATGCTTCTTTTTTTTTTTCTACGGGCGTATACATATAAACATATAAAAAGTACGTCGAATCTTTTGAAAAACATAGCTTATAATTCAATTTTGATTATATAAAGGAATCTGAAACATACCCCTGGGAATTTATTCATTCAGGAATTAAATCCTCTTGAATCCTTTTTATTTTTTCTTTTTTTTTTTCCAATTCCAGTTTCAGTTAAACCCCCTTCGCACATTCACTAGTATATGAGGGGTGGGTGATATTCTAAATCTGTGTTTTCTCTCTCTCTTTTTGACAAAAATGGATAGAAATTTCTCATCTAATTCGTATTTCAGAAAGATTACCATATATAACATAAAATTTCTCCGCCTATTTTTTCTAATCGAGCCTCTCGATCTGTCATTATACCCCTAGAAGTTGAAAGAATTACAATCCCCATGCCTCCTAAAATTTTAGGGATTCGTTGATAATTAGAATATATTCGCAGACCAGGTGTACTGATCCGTTTTAAATTTAAAAAACTTTTATATGATCCTTTCTTATTTATTCTATACCGTAGAGTTAAAACTAAATAATATTTGTCGCTTTCCCTATGTTTTCTGACGTTTTCAACAAAACCCTCTCGTAAAAGTATTTTCACAGTGTTTTCGGTGATGTTAGTAAATGGTATTTGAACCATTTTTTTTCTATTCATATCAGCATTTCGTATATAGGTTATTATGTCAGCGATGGTGTCCTTACTCATGATAAACGAAAATGATTGTTGCTCCTTATTTTCAATATAATCAACATGCTCGTTTTTCTATTTTTTTTTCATTATTTCATTTAGATCATCCAATATATTTCATTTAGATCATCCAATATTAATATGAAATAGATAATAATTGTTATTTCTAATACTTAGAATAATTACTACAAAAGGGATATGTGTGAGATATAATATATTAATTAATCCATTTTCATTACAAAACAAATATATCCATATCACGGTTTTGCCTTATAATTTTATAATACCTCGGGTGCTAATGAAACTATTTTAGTGAAATTTAACTGTCTCAATTCCCGTGCGATTGCACAAAAGATTCGAGTTCCTTTTGGATTTCCTTCTTGATCAATGACAACTGCAGCATTATCATCATACTGAATTAGTATACCGTTGCTACGTTTGAGTTCTTTACAAGTACGTACAATTACAGCTCTGATCACTTCTGATCTTTCTAAGGTCATATTTGGTACTGCTTCCTTGATTACAGCAACAACAATGTCACCAATATAAGCATATCGTCGATTACTAGCTCCTAGGATTCGAATACACATCAATTCGCGGGCTCCGCTGTTATCAGCTACATTCAAATAGGTTTGAGGTTGAATCATATCATTTTTTTGTTCTTTCAGTCCAAAGATTGAAGTAAAAAAAAATATTCTGTGTTCAAAAATAAGGAACTTACAATTGCATTTTTATGTTTTCATCCTAAAGCCCTCTTTCCTTTGGTTTTCATTATTATCCTGAAATAATGAATTGAGTTCGTATAGGCATTTTTGAGGCTGCTAAAGAAATAGCCTTTCTGGCTATATTTTCTGATATCCCACCCATCTCATAAAGTATTTTCCCAGGTTTAACGACAGATACCCAATATTCGGGAGATCCTTTTCCCGAACCCATACGCGTTTCGGTGGGTCTTACTGTAACTGGTTTGTCTGGAAATATGCGTACCCATATTTGTCCACCTCGTCGGACATTTCGTGACATTGCTCGCCGTCCCGCTTCTATTTGTCTAGACGTGATCCAAGCGGGCTCAAGTGCCTGAAGAGCATATCTTCCGAAGCAAATATTATTACCTCGATAGGATATTCCTTTCATTCTTCCTCTATGTTGTTTACGAAATCTGGTTCTTTTGGGGTTCTAGTTGATGGTTGTTTCTCAATTCCATCTCTATTACAGAACCGTACATGAGATTTTTCATCTCATACGGCTCCTCGCGAATGAAACGATTCCAATAATATATATATATAAATCGATTTAATCGATAAAATAATATACACTAATATACATATGTTTAATGAATAATAGAATCGCGGGATTTTTTGAGATTTCATAGAATCTATTAGTCTATTGGAAATTTGTATATCTTGTTTTGATATATAACTTAATATGTATTCTTATAGACAATTTAAGACAATTTTTGCTATCTGTATATAACTAAATAATATTGTTTTGTTATCTTATAATATTCTAACGAATCCTTATTTCTATTTTTCTTTTTTCTTTTATTATCATATCGTATCATATCGGATTGGCAAAAATAAAAAAATTCAATAAAATACAAATTTTCGCGGGCGAAAATTCACTCTTTTATTACCAAATTCAGATGGAATGTAGGGCATAATTCCTCAATAAAAAAGAATGGATTCTTTTTTGGTTTGTTCCGCCATCCCACCTAATGAATCATTAAGATTTGTTTAAAAAAAATCTTAGATATTCGCAGGTTTCGTCGTTCCCATCGCTTCTCAATTAATGGTTAGGTCTGAATTCTACAACGGAGCCTCTCTAATTATAAGATTTTTTTTAAATACTATTTCTTTTTTCTTGAATCAACCTTCTCAGTTTTTATTGATTCGGAGCTCTTGATTTGTTTGTGTTATGAATATATCCATTTATATATGGATTAATTCCTATTGATGCTTTATTACACTGCTTTTTATGAGATGACCCATAGACCTTTACATATTAGAATTCTATATCATAGATTTTTTTCTCTCTTTCTTTCACCCCTTCATTTATCTGTATATTTTTATTTTATTGCTTTACAACTCATAATCATATTCATTTTTTTTTTTGTTTTTTCTGCAATATTTGAGTTGCTATAATTATATTACTAATATATCATATCTTTATTTAATTTTTTTGTTTTGACTATTTCTTTAAATCTAGATAATCCGAAGCAATGAGTTGGTTATTAGTTCTTTTTAATTAATTCATATTATGAGTTGGTTTCTTTTTTTTTTGTTGAATTTTAAGCATTCTAAAAAAACTAACGAGTCGCACACTAAGCATAGCAATT
>NW_020874299.1:20000-25000 GCF_003935025.1 Abrus precatorius | reverse complement strand
CAAGATCTCTTCGTTAGTTGGGGGAAGAATCCGCACGAATCGGATTTTTTGAGGAACATGTCGAGAGAGAATTGGATTTGGTTAGACAATGTGTGGTTGGTAAACAAGGATCGGTTTTTTAGCAAGGTACGGAATGTATCATCAAATATTCAATATGATTCCACGAGATCTAGTTTGATTCAAGTAACGGATTCTAGCCAATTGAAAGGATCTTCTGATCAATCCAAGGATCATTTCGATTCCATTAGGAATGAGGATTCGAAATATCACACATTGATCAATCAAAGAGAGATTCAGCAACTAAAAGAAAGATCGATTCTTTGTTGGGATCCTTCCTTTCTTCAAACGGAACGAACAGAGATAGAATCAGAGCGATTCCCTAAAAGCCTTTCTGGATATTCCTCAATGTGCCGACTATTCATGGAACGTGAGAAGCAGATGAATAATCATCTGCTTCCGGAAAAAATCGAAGAATTTCTTGGGAATCCTGCAAGAGCCAATCGTTCTTTTTTCTCTGACAGATGGTCAGAACTTCATCTGGGTTCGAATCCTACTGAGAGGTCCACTAGAGATCAGAAATTGTTGAAGAAAGAACAAGATATTTCTTTTGTTCTTTCCAGGCGATGGGAAAATAAAGAAATAGTTAATATATTCAAGATAATTATGTACTTACAAAATACCGTCTCAATTCATCCTATTTCATCAGATCCGGGATGTGATATGGTTCCGAAGGATGAACTGGACAGTTCCAATAAGATTTCATTCTTGAACAAAAATCCGTTTTTTGGTTTATTTCATCTATTCCATGACCGGAACAGGGGGGATACACGTTACACCACGATTTTGAATCAGAAGAGATATTTCAAGAAATGGCAGATCTATTCACTCTATCAATAACCGAGCCGGATCTGGTGTATCATAGGGAATTGACTTTTTCTATTGATTCCTCCGGATTGGATCAAAAACCATTTTTGAATGAGGTATTCAACTCCAGGGATGAATCGAAAAATCAATCTTTATTGGTCCTACCTCCTCTTTTTTATGAAGAGAATGAATCTTTTTATCGAAGGATCATAAAAAAATGGGTCCAGACCTCTTGTGGGAATGATTTAGAGGATCCAAAACCAAAAATAGTGGTATTTGCTAGCAACAACATAATGGAGGCAGTCAATCAATATAGATTGATCCGAAATCTGATTCAAATCCAATATAGCATCCCTGGTTACATAAGAAATGTATTGAATCGATTCATTAAAAAGAATCGATTCGATCGCAACTTCGAATATGGAATTCAAAGGTATCAAATAGGAAATGATACTCTGAATCATAGAACTATAATGAAATACACGATCAACCAACATTTATCAAATTTGAAAAAGAGTCAGAAGAAATGGTTCGATCTTCTTATTTTTATTTCTCGAACGGAGAGATCCATGAATCGGGATCCTAATGCATATAGATACAAATGGTCCAATGGGAGCAAGAATTTCCAGGAACATTTGGACCATTTCATTTCTGAGCAGAATAGCCGTTTTCAAGTAGTGTTCGATCGATTACATATTAATCAATATTCGATTGATTGGTCTGAGGTTATCGACAAAAAATATTTGTTTAAGTCACTTTGTTTCTTTTTGTCCAAGTTACTTCTTTTTTTGTCCAAGTTTCTTCTCTTTTTGTCTAACTCACTTCCTTTTTTCTTTGTGAGTTTCGGGAGTATCCCCATTCATAGGTCCGAGATCCACATCTATGAGTTGAAAGGTCCGAATGATCCACTCTGTAATCAGTTGTTAGAATCAATAGGTCTTCAAATCTTTCATTTGAAAAAAAGGAAACCCTTATTATTGGATGACCATGATACTTCCCAAAAATCGAAATTCTTGATCAATGGAGGAACAATATCACCATTTTTGTTCAATAAGATACCAAAGTGGATGATTGACTCATTCCATACTAGAAAGAATTGCAGGAAATCTTTTGATAACACGGATTCCTATTTCTCAACGATATCCCACGATCAAGACAATTGGCTGAATCCCGTGAAACCATTTCATAGAAGTTCATTGATATCCTCTTTTTATAAAGCAAATCGACTTCGATTCTTGAATAATCGATATCACTTCTGCTTCTATTGTAACAAAAGATTCCCTTTTTATGTGGAAAAGGCCTGTATCAATAATAATGATTTTACGTATGGACAATTCCTCAATATCTTGTTCATTCGCAACAAAATATTTTCTTTTTGCGGTGGTAAAAAAAAACATGCTTTTTGGGGGAGAGATACTATTTCACCAATCGAGTCACAGGTATCTAACATATTGATACCTAACGATTTTCCGCAAAGTGGCGACGAAGGGTATAACTTGTACAAATCTTTCCATTTTCCAATTCGATCCGATCCATTCGTTCGTAGAGCTATTTACTCGATCGCAGACATTTCTGGAACACCTCTAACAGAGGGACAAATAGTCAATTTTGAAAGAACTTATTGTCAATCTCTTTCAGATATGAATCTACCTGATTCAGAAGGGAAGAACTTGCATCAGTATCTCAATTTCAATTCAAACATGGGTTTGATTCACACTCCATGTTCTGAGAAATATTTACCATCCGAAAAGAGGAAAAAACGGAGTCCTTGTCCAAAAAAATGCCTTGAGAAAGGGCAGATGTATAGAACCTTTCAACGAGATAGTGCTTTTTCAACTCTTTCAAAATGGAATCTATTCCAAACATATATACCATGGTTCCTTACCTCGACAGGGTACAAATATATAAATTTCATATTTTTAGATACTTTTTCAGACCTATTGCCGATACTAAGTAGCAGCCAAAAATTTGTATCCATTTTTCATGATATTATGCATGGATCAGATATATCATGGCGAATTCTTCAGATTCCATTGTGTCTTTCACAATGCAATCTGATAAGTAAGATATGGAATCTGATAAGTGAGATTCCGAGTAATTGTTTACATAATCTTCTTCTATCCGAAGAAATTTTTCATCGAAATAATGAATCACTATTGATATCGACACATCTGAGATCGCTAAATGTTCGGGAGTTCCTCTATTCAATCCTTTTCCTTCTTCTTGTTGCTGGATATCTCGTTCGTACACATCTTCTCTTTGTTTCTCGAGTCTATAGTGAGTTACAGACAGAGTTCGAAAAGGTCAAATCTTTGATGATTCCATCATACATGATTGAGTTGCGAAAACTTCTAGATAGGTATCCCACATCTGAACTGAATTCTTTCTGGTTAAAGAATCTCTTTCTAGTTGCTCTGGAACAATTAGGAGATTCTCTAGAAGAAATACGGGGTTCTGCTTCTGGTGGCCCCATGCTATGGGGTGGTGGTCCCGCTTATGGGGTCAAATCAATACGTTCTAAGAAGAAATATTGGAATCTCATCGATCTCATAAGTATCATACCAAATCCCATCAATCGAATCGCTTTTTCGAGAAATACGAGACATGTAAGTCATACAAGTAAAGCGATCTATTCCTTGATAAGAAAAATAAAAAACGTGAATGGTGATTGGATTGATGATAAAATAGAATCCTGGGTCTCGAACAGTGATTCGATTGATGATAAAGAAAGAGAATTCTTGGTTCAGTTCTCTACCTTAACGACAGAAACAAGGATTGATCAAATTCTATTGAGTCTGACTCATAGTGATCATTTATCAAAGAATAACTCTGGTTATCAAATGATTGAACAACCGGGAGCAATTTACTTACGATACTTAGTTGACATTCATAAAAAGTATCTAATGCATTATGAGTTCAATACATCCTGTTTAGCAGAAAGACGGATATTCCTTGCTCATTATCAGACAATTACTTATTCACAAACCCTGTGGGGGCTAATAGTTTTCATTTCCCATCTCATGGAAAACCCTTTTCGCTCCGCTTAGCCCTACCCCCCCCTAGGGGTATTTTAGTGATAGGTTCTATAGGAACTGGACGATCCTATTTGGTCAAATACCTAGCGACAAACTCCTATGTTCCTTTCATTACAGTATTTCTGAAAAAGTTCCTGGATAACAAGCCTAAGGGTTTTCTTATTGATGATAGTGACGATAGTGACGATATTGATGATAGTGACGATATCGACCGTGACCTTGATATGGAGCTGGAGCTTCTAACTATGATGAATACGCTAACTATGGATATGATGCCGGAAATAGACCGATTTTATATCACCTTTCAATTCGAATTAGCAAAAGCAATGTCTCCTTGCATAATATGGATTCCAAACATTCATGATCTGGATGTGAATGAATCGAATTACTTATCCCTCGGTCTATTAGTGAACTATCTCTCCAGGGATTGTGAAAGATGTTCCACTAGAAATATTCTTGTTATTGCTTCGACTCATATTCCCCAAAAAGTAGATCCCGCTCTAATAGCTCCGAATAAATTAAATACATGCATTAAGATACGAAGGCTTCTTATTCCACAACAACGAAAGCACTTTTTCACTCTTTCATATACTAAGGGATTTCACTTGGAAAAGAAAATGTTCCATACTAATGGATTCGGGTCCATAACCATAACTATGGGTTCCAATGTACGAGATCTTGTAGCACTTACTAATGAGGCCTTATCGATTAGTATTATACAAAAAAAATCCATCCTAGACACTAATATAATTAGATCTGCTCTTCATAGACAAACTTGGGATTTGCGATCTCAGGTAAGATCGGTTCAGGATCATGGGATCCTTTTCTATCAGATAGGAAGGGCTGTTTCACAAAATGTACTTCTAAGTAATTGCTCCATAGATCCTATATTTATCTATATGAAGAAGAAATCATGTAACGAGGGGGATTCTTATTTGTACAAATGGTACTTCGAACTTGGAAGGAGCATGAAGAAATTAACGATACTTCTTTATCTTTTGAGTTGTTCTGCCGGATCGGTCGCTCAAGACCTTTGGTCTCTACCCGGACCTGATGAAAAAAATGGGATCACTTCTTATGGACTCGTTGAGAATAATTCTG
>NW_020874299.1:0-2500 GCF_003935025.1 Abrus precatorius | reverse complement strand
AATTAAAGATATTTCATAAAAAGCATCTATATAACCACGATTATATGACCAATCATATAAGACATTTATTATATTATCGGCAAGAATTTGTTTGGGAACACTTTTTTCAAATAAATTGAATAAATTCAAATTTAGTAAATCTGAAAAAACCGGTTTATAAAAAAAAGACGCTATAAATATTCCGAAAAACGTTAGAATCACAGAAAAAGTTACGTTTGTAAAAAATTCATACCAATCCTGAATTTTTTTTGAATTTTGATGTAAAAGGTCTATAAACGGAATTAATAATCTTGATAATATATCGCAATCTATTCCTTTTTGGCTGAAAGAAATTCCTATGGCCCCAACAAAAAAAGTAAACAATACTAAAACAAGCATAGAAAATTGCATAGTATTGTCCGATTCGTGAGGATATAAACAAGCAGTTTTTTTAGTACCAAAAAAATGGGTACTATCAAAAAAAAGACGTGTTATGCTTTTGACATTTCGATGAATTCGATGTGAATATGTCTTCTTCAGAAAAAAAGAAGTCATTTCATTCTTTTTCATTCTTAATAAAGCTAATAAATAAATTTTGTTTTTTATTTTTTCTTCTTTACCCCATAAAGATATTGAATAGAATGAATTATTTTTTTTTCCATTGAAATTTAGAAAATGAATGTTTAAATATCCTTCAAAAACAAGTAAATAGATCCGAAACATATAAAATGCAGTTAATCCTGCTGTGGAACAAGCTATTATTGCGAAAATTGGTGAATACAACCAACTATCATTAAGAATCTCATCTTTGGACCAAAAACAGGCAAAAGGTGGAATACCACAAAGAGAAAGTGTACCTATTAAAAAAGCAGTTTTTGTAATTGGCACATGTTTTGTTAAACCACCCATAAGAACCATATTTTGACTTTTAGCTGGAGAATATCCAACAATAGCTTCCATTGAATGAATAATGGATCCAGATCCTAAAAATAACAATGCTTTTGAATAAGCATGAGTAATCAAATGAAATAAAGCGGCTCGATAAGATCCCATACCTAGAGCTAATATCATATAACCCAATTGAGACATTGTGGAATAGGCCAAATCTTTCTTAATATCTTTTTGAGCAATAGCTAAAGTAGCTCCTAAGACTACTGTTATTATACCTATAAAAGCTATTCCATTCATTATGTAAGGTAGAACTATGAAAAGAGGAAGAAGTCGAGCTACAAGAAAAATTCCCGCCGCTACCATAGTAGCAGCATGTATAAGAGCGGAAATGGGAGTAGGTCCTTCCATAGCATCTGGTAACCATACATGAAGGGGAAATTGGGCAGATTTAGCAACTGAGCCACAAAATAACAAGAGGGCGGATAAAGTAAGAAAAAAATATTAACTTCATTTTTATAAATCAAATTACTGACTATTTGAAACAAATCCCGAAATTCTAAACTACCCGTTATCCAATAAAAACCTAAAATTCCTAATAATAAACCAAAATCTCCTATACGATTCGTTACAAATGCTTTTTGACAAGCATTTGCTGCAATAGGACGTGTGAACCAAAAACCTATTAATAAATAAGAACACATTCCAACCAATTCCCAAAAAATATAAATTTGTATCAAATTCGAGCTAGTAACTAAACCCAACATTGAAATATTAAAAAAAGTAATATAAGCAAAAAATCTCAAATATCCTTGATCATGAGACATATAATTATCACTATAAATAAGAACCAGAATGCCAACAGTAGTAATTAAAATTGACATAATAGAAGTAAGTGAATCGATCAAGTATCCAAACTCTAAAGAAAGATCATTATTTATGGTCCAAGACCATACATATTGATAGATGGAACCCTTATTGATTTGATAAATAGACAGATCAATCGAAAAAATCATAACTATAGTTAATAAAAAAATACTAGGAAAAGCCCATATACGGCGAAGATTTTTTGTTGCCGTCGGAAAAAGTAGAAATCCCACTCCTATTAACATAGGAACTGGAAATGGAATGAAAGGTATGATCCATGAAGATTGATGTGTATATTCCATACAAAAACAAAACAAATGGATTGGATTCTTAATGAATTTTGTTTCTTATTCGTCAGTTTTGTTTCATCTCTTTTGTAAAGAAAAGGGTCGGTTAATAAAAGAAGTGAATCTAGAAATAGAATTACATTAATTGTTCTGAATCTTTGTTCCATTCGAATATTACTAAGTACAAACTGAAAATGGACCAATAACCAAATTCCTATTCCTAGTAAAAAAAAAAAAAGAGTTTCTTTTTTTTTTCTCATATTTATTACTATTACTATAATAAATAATGAATGTAATTTTAATAAAATAATAAAAAGGAAATATGTAAAAATAAAAATGTGAATTTCTATTTTTTTTTTTACAATTATACAAAAGTATAGAGTGAGGATAAATAATGAATTACACTAAAACTACGAAGATTCGTTTATTTTGATATTCATTAAAAAATTACAATTCCTACGACATTACTCAATAATTCT
>NW_020874298.1:15000-16371 GCF_003935025.1 Abrus precatorius | reverse complement strand
ACGGTGCCATCTAATCGGGCCAGCCATACCCACGATCAGAAGGGAATCTATATCGTTTTTATTTAAAAATACCATTCTCAAAACCTTCATGCAACACCGTAGGTTCTTTTTTCAATTTTTTACCGAACCAAAATTTGAAATAAAGATCCATCAAATGCGCACCATCTCTGTTGTAATAAGAGAATGCCTTTTTTTCTCCTGAAGTTGTTGGAATTATTCGTAATAAGATATTGGCTACAATTGAAAAAGTCTTATCAATAAAATTTTCATTTATCCGAGATCTAGGCATAGGTAGAAATCCATTCCATAATTTATTTTATCGCGTGAGAAATCAAAAGAATCCCACAAACAAAGGGAATTGTACAATAAGTACGAAATAACGTAAAAATTGACTCATTAATCAATTTGTTTATTTAAGGCCTCGTAAGAGGTTTTTCTTATTTTCTTTTCTATTTTTCTAGTTCGAATTAGTTTTATGCGCCTACCAAAATAGAATATCAATGATTCACTATTCACCAGGTTTCTGGGCATCATTCTGTGGGAGAGATGGCCGAGTGGTTCAAGGCGTAGCATTGGAACTGCTATGTAGGCTTTTTGTTTACCGAGGGTTCGAATCCCTCTCTTTCCGAACCTTTACCAAATTCATCAATATTACTCATCGCAATGTTTCAAATAACAATGGATACCATTATTTCAACTTTTTGATATGGATTCTGTATTCCTAATTTTTTCGGTAATACGGAAAATAGTGGAAAAAGTGAGCAAGAAATGAAAATCTTCCTATATCTATGTCTATGATACATGAATGGCAGAAAAAAAACTCTTGTTATTTTAGTTAGGTTTAAGTCTGACGAGAATAGTATTCTACAACCAGCAATTCATTTATTTTCACACCAACCCATTTATTATCTATTATTTGATTGATTAATCCTTTATATTGGAATGGGTGAAGAGTTAAATGATTTGGCAATTCTCACGGGGGGCTGAATCAAGATAATTTTGAATCAGAGTTCTAGATTTTGGTTCATCCTTCGCTGTAATAATATCTTGAGGTTTGCAACGATAACTTGGTATATCTACTATACGACCATTAACTAAAACATGTCTATGGTTAATTAATTGGCGGGCTTGAGGAATAGTCGCAGCCATACCCAACCGAAAAAGTATGTTATCCAAGCGCATTTCAAGTAATTGTAATAAAACCTGACCGGTTGATCCTTTAGCTTTTCCGGCGATACGAACGTATTTAAGCAATTGTCGTTCTGTAAGACCATAATGAAAACGCAATTTTTGTTTTTCTTCTAAACGAATACGATATTGAGATTTTTTACTGGAGCGCGATTGATTTCTAAGTTCGCTTTTGACTGTTGG
>NW_020874298.1:7500-10000 GCF_003935025.1 Abrus precatorius | reverse complement strand
GAAAATATACTGGGTTAGTATTAATTATTAGTCGATTTGAATGAAAATTGGAGAATGATTATTCTATTAATGATTATTATAGTAATGAATATTTATAGAATAATAAATATGAAATATATTCTAAATAGAAATGCTTTTTCTAAAATAAATAAAAAAAAATTAAATTATTTCCAAAAAAAATGAGACTAGTATTCGAATATACTAATATTAGTATTATTTTATCAAATATTAATATATTCTTAATAGAAATTTAAGAATTCTTTCTATTCTATTACTAATACTACTAGTAATATTTAGTAATAGTATTAGTAATGAGAGATATTGGATACTAAATATTATTAGTATCCGTAGAAATATTAGGGCTATACGGACTCGAACCGTAGACCTTCTCGGTAAAACAGATCAAACTGATTATTATCGAAATGATTTGAATTGTTTTAAAAACCCAACGTGCATTTTTTTCTTGCATTGGGCTTTTTCATTAACTGATAGAAATAACAGTTAGTCCACTATCTTTTTTCTTGACAGAAAGAATAAAGATATGATTCCTTGTGCTCTGATTTTTGATTTGGATTACAATCTAAGAGCACTACCAAAGTGTTTCAAAGAAGGGTTATCCTGACATAGGTCTGCTTCTAGCCTAGATCAACTTAAGTTAAATGGATTCTCTATCTACCCACTAAAATGAAAATATCAAATAGGAAATGAAACTTCATACACCTTAAAGTTCATAAGATAGGAACAAAGGATAATTTTATTTGAGGTTCCTATACCCATTATGCTTAGCATTGAAGAGGAGTGAGTATTGACCTTATCAATATCTCAAATCAATAATGGATTCTATTTTACGTCTAAATCCTTTGTCAGGCTTTTGTTCTCTTGTTCCTTAAAATGGAGTAAGACATGGATTTATTAATAATAAGATAAACTCTTTTGATTACAAGACGGACTCCTCTGAAAAAAAACATTGGCGCGCGTGTAAACGAGGTGCTCTACCTAACTGAGCTATAGCCCTTGTGCTTTTAATACATATTTTATCATATTATGTAGATAATTTCTTGTCAAGATGAATATTACATGATCCAATCCCTTTGATATTGCGTTGGTATTGCTTATAAGTAATATTCGATTTATAATCTATTGATCTGATCGATAGAGACTCTTTTTTTTTTTTTCTATTTGGGGTGATAAATGACCTACTTAACTCAGTGGTTAGAGTATTGCTTTCATACGGCGGGAGTCATTGGTTCAAATCCAATAGTAGGTAAGGTATAGTTAGAACTTATTAGATACCAGAGTCAATGGTATCTAATAAGTTGTTCTATTCACCTTTTTTCTATCTTTTCTTACTGTTTTATTGAATTTTTATTTATTTCTTTTTTTAGAATTATTCGGACGTACCAACTTGTTACGAAATCATATTGATAGCCTCTACTCGTGTTCTAGCTCGTCTGAGAGCTAGATTTGCCTCAATTGTTTGTCTCTTGCCTTCAGCCTTATTCAAATTAGCTTCTGCTATTTCAAGAGTTTGCTGTGCTTCTTGTGGATCAATGTCACTACCCTTCTCCGCATCATTTACTAAGACAGTGATCTCATTATTGCCTATTCTAGCAAAACCGCCCATGAGAGCCATCGTTAACCATTGGTCGTTAAGGCGTATTCTCAAAATACCTATATCTACAGCTGTGGCAATAGGCGCATGATTTGGTAATACTCCAATTTGTCCGCTATTCGTAGATAAAATGATTTCCTTCACTTCTGAATCCCAAACAATTCGATTGGGGGTCAGTACACAAAGATTTAAAGTCATTTCTTCAATTTGCTCTCCATTTCTAAATTCACAGCCTTCGCAGTAGCTTCATCGATATTACCCACTAAATAAAAGGCTTGTTCAGGAAGACCATCTAATTCTCCAGAAAGAATCAATTTAAACCCTCTAATTGTTTCTGCTAGACCAACATATTTCCCCGGCGAACCGGTAAATACTTCTGCTACGAAAAAGGGCTGTGATAAGAAACGTTCAATTTTTCGTGCTCTTGCTACGGTTAAACGATCCTCCTCGGATAATTCATCCAACCCAAGGATAGCTATAATGTCCTGAAGTTCTTTGTAACGTTGTAAAGTTTGTTTAACTCTTTGTGCAGTTTCATAATGTTCTTCACCAACGATCCGAGGTTGGAGCATAGTTGACGTTGAATCTAAAGGATCCACTGCTGGATAGATACCTTTGGCCGCTAATCCTCTTGATAGTACAGTAGTAGCATCTAAATGTGCAAATGTCGTGGCAGGAGCAGGATCGGTCAAATCGTCTGCAGGTACATAAACTGCTTGAATAGAAGTTATGGACCCTTCTTTGGTAGAAGTAATTCTTTCTTGTAAAGAACCCATTTCAGTACTAAGGGTGGGTTGATAACCCACAGCAGAGGGCATTCGACCCAATAAGGCAGATACTTCAGATCCTGCTTGGACGAAGCGGAAGATATTGTCAATAAATAGAAGT
>NW_020874298.1:0-2500 GCF_003935025.1 Abrus precatorius | reverse complement strand
ATATTTTAATTATGAGTCAGATATACGAATACCCTATCCTATCCATCTGGAAATCTTGGTTCAAATCCTTCGATACTGGATGAAAGATGTCTCTTTCTTTCATTTATTAAGGTTTTTTTTTTATTACTATTGTAATTGGAATAGTCTTATTACTCCAAAAAAATTAATTTCTACTTTTTCAAAAAGTAATCCAAGATTTTTCTTGTTCCTATATAATTTATATGTATGGGAACACGAATCTATCTTTCTTTTTCTACGGAACAAATCTTTTCATTTACGATTAGAATCTTTTTGCGTTTTTTTTGAACGAATTTTTTTCTATGCAAAAATAGAACATCTTGTACAAGTCATTGCTAAGGATTTTTCATATACTTTATCATTCTTCAAGGATCCTTTCATCCATTATGTTAGATATCAAGAAAAATCAATTCTGGTTTCAAGGAATACGCCTCTTTTGATGAATAAATGGAAATACTATTTTATCCATTTATGGCAATGTCATTTTGATGTTTGGTCTCAACCAGGAACGATCCATATAAACCAATTATCCGAGCATTCATTTCACTTTTTGGATTATTTTTTAAATTTGCAACTAAATCTTTCAGTGGTACGGAGTCAAATGTTGCAAAATTCATTTCTAATGGAAATTGTTATGAAAAAGCTTGATACAAGAGTTCCAATTATTCTTCTAATTAGATCATTGGTTAAAGCGAAATTTTGTAATGTATTGGGGCATCCCCTTAGTAAATCGGTCTGGGCCGATTTATCCGATTTTGATATTATTGACCGATTTTTGCGGATATGCAGAAATTTTTCTCATTATTACAATGGATCCTCAAAAAAAAAGAATTTGTATCGAATAAAATATATACTTCGGCTTTCTTGTATTAAAAACTTTGGCTCGTAAACACAAAAGTACTGTACGCGCTTTTTTGAAAAGATTAGATTCAGAAAAATTATTGGAAGAATTCTTTACAGAAGAAGAAGACATTTTTTCTTTGATCTTTCCAAGAACTTCTTCTACTTTGCAGAGGTTATATAGAGGTCGAATTTGGTATTTGGATATTCTTTTCAGCCATGATCTGATCTAGTCAACCATTCATAAATGGTTATGATACTTTGTAAATGGATTCATCGAAATTCTCATTAAATGAAGATAAATTCATTTATTTTGATTAGTATTATCCTATCTATAGGATTTTGAAATGTTCATGTAATAAGAGTCGGGATTTGGGGTTCATCAACTGAATATTTTTATTTTCTTAGAGTCTTTTCCTAGAGAATTTATTCAGGTTTATATGTATACATAGGGAAAGCCATGTGCAATGAAAAATGCAAGCACGGCTTGGGGAGAGATTTTTTCTTGTTTTATTATTGTATTGAATTTGATTAAAAAAGAAATTATCTACTCCATCCGACTAGTTCCGGGTTCGAGTCCCGGGCAACCCATTGCTAATGAATATATCAAATAATTAATATATGGAAATTATATGTACATACTATAACGATCTCTAAAAAACCCATTTTTTGAATGAATGAAATGGAATAAAAAGGAAATTCGGATAAATCTAGATGAATAAGAGCATATTATGAATATTGGTATTGGTTGACACCGGTATAACAGTCATGTTATACTGTTGAATAACAAGCTCTTAAATTATCTAGTTATAGAGAATTCGTGTGCTTGGGAGTCCCTGATGATTAAATGAACCAAGATTTTACCATGACTGCAATTTTAGAGAGACGCGAGAGCGAAAGCCTATGGGGTCGCTTCTGTAACTGGATAACCAGCACTGAAAATCGTCTTTACATTGGATGGTTTGGTGTTTTGATGATCCCTACCTTATTGACCGCAACTTCTGTATTTATTATCGCTTTTATTGCTGCTCCTCCAGTAGATATTGATGGTATTCGTGAGCCTGTTTCTGGATCTCTACTTTATGGAAACAATATCATTTCTGGTGCCATTATTCCTACTTCGGCGGCTATAGGTTTGCACTTTTATCCGATATGGGAACCGGCATCTGTTGATGAATGGTTATACAATGGCGGTCCTTATGAACTAATTGTTCTACACTTCTTACTTGGTGTAGCTGTTACATGGCCGAGAGTGGAACTTAGTTTTCGTCTGGTATCGTCCTTGGATTGCTGTTGCATATTCAGCTCCTGTTGCACGGCTACTGCTGTTTCTTGATCTATCCAATTGGTCAAGGAAGCTTTTCGGATGGTATGCCTCTAGAATTTCTGTACTTTCAATTTTATGATTGTATTTCAGGCTGAGCAAATATTCTTATGCATCCATTTCACATGTAGTGTAGCTGGTGTATTCGCGCTCCCTATTCAGTGCTATGCACGGTTCCTTGGTAACTTCTAGTTTGATCAGGAAACCACAAAAATGAATCTGTAATGAAGGTTACAGATTCGTCAAGAGGAAAAACCTATAATATTGTAGCTGCTCATGTTTATTTGGCCGATTGATCTTCCAATATGCAAGTTTCAA
>NW_020874297.1:10000-11766 GCF_003935025.1 Abrus precatorius | reverse complement strand
CTATTTGTTTTAGAATAGTTTTTGTTTTAGCATTCAGGTCTTTTATTTTTTTTTTTATCAATGAACAATTTCCCCAATTTATAGATTGAATTGGAATGGTTGATTCGAAAATAATTGGATTATTCTTACAAATTGTTGAATCTTTTTTGTTTTCATTCAATTCATATTTTGGTCTAACAATAATAAATAAAGAATGAAAATTTTAAAATTAAAAATGAAGATGTTTTATTTTTTTTTTAGAAATAGAATCCTTTTGCTGATCCATTGTGCAATATCTTTTGAGATATTTAGAAACCATTTTGTTCTTTCATTTAAAACTTTTAGAACTCGAAAAAAATAATTTTTCAATTTTTCCTTTTTTTTTTTGAGTTCTTTAAAAATAGGATCACAAAAAGAAAATCGATTTTTTTGAGAATCAGAAAAGGGCAATTCAACTTCCCTTCCCCAAATTGTTAAAAAACAGAAGTTCTTTTTTTTCACTTTTTTTTTCATTCTATCTTTTTCCTTTTCATTGGATCGTAACTTAGATCTGTGCCAAGGTTTCAGACGAAAAGGAAATAAGATCTTTATCTGAATACCGTCTGTTAGCCATTTTTGGGGAAATTCTGTTTCAGATAATTGAACGCCATTATAGGTACATTTAATATACATTTCTCTCTTCCAATCCCTATAATCTTCTGACCATTCGGGAAATTGAAAAAGTAGTATACGAACGATATTTTTAGTTATTATCAATGAGGGTAATTTAATATATTTTCGAAGAATCGATTGGGTTATTAATAAAAAACCTCTTATTCCTTGAGCAAATATAAAGTTATCCCAGGCTTCTGCTATTTCTATACGTTTTTTTTCCGCATTTTCGTTTATTTTTTTTTTGTCGTCCTCCTCTTTTTTCTCACTTTCTTTTGCCTTTTCCTCTGTATAATCCAAAATTGGAAAATTTTGTCTTTTTCGAATCCAATTTTGGAACAGAAAAAAGATTTTCATTGACTCGAAACTATCAAAAAAAAAGAACAAGCGTTTCTCAAATTTGTCCAAAAAAAGGGGGGAATGCACAGTTCTTTGAAAAATTTCCAAGTAACTGTTTTACGCCTTTGAGCACGTATGGATCCTTTGATTATGTCTCGCCGAAAATCCGGTTGTTGTGAATAACGTAGTAAAGCCAATTCGTTTTTTTTAGTATTCTCAGTATTTCCAGTATCATTATGGGTACCCTTATTCTGTTTCTGTAAATTTTTAGTAAAAAACCACTACACGTTTGGCTTTTCTAGAACGAATCTGAAAATTTTCTGCTTCATTTTCCCCCCCAGTTGTTTTAATTCGTCGATAAATTTGTATGACCATAGGGGAACTTTTTACTGATTTCGTTTATTCCAATACATTTTTTCTATTTATATTTACTAGTGTTTTATTGTTCAGATCAGTTCTAATTGCATCAAAGAAAAATTGGATTTTTTTATTTTCTTCGGAATCCAATTTTTCTTGTTCATGTTCTGGAAATAAATAATAAACTATTTTAAAATTCAAGCTTGATACTGATTTTTTAGAAAATTGATTAATTAGAAAAAAAAAAAAAGAGAATTCAGTTACTAATAATTTTCTATCAAATATATGAATTTTCTGTTCAAATTCTGAATAAATACTATTATTATTACTATTCTTATTAGAAAGAAGTATACTATGAATCTTATTTATCAAAATGTCATTTTTTTTGTAAGTTTTTTCATTTTTGATTGAGGGTAAAAAAGAATTTTGGATTCGTCCAC
>NW_020874296.1:0-19321 GCF_003935025.1 Abrus precatorius | reverse complement strand
GTTTTGCACGTCTTCCTTTGCCGGTAAGCGAAAGGGGACCAAAGAGACCAAAACTGGAAACTTGGGTCCAAAAGGCGCAGAAAGTGCCAGAATGGGAGAAGGTGGTGAGAAGCCTTCTCTGAGTCTAGGAGTGAATTCAAGGAGTTTCAGTGGCCTGAGACGAGTTTCGCACGTCTTCCTTTGCGGTAAGCAAAAAGGGACCAAAAGAGACCAAAACTGGAACTTGGGTCAAAGGGCCAGAAAGTGCCAGAAGGGGAGAAGGTGGTGAGAAAGCCTTCCTCTGAGTCTAGGAGTGATATTCAAGGAGTTTCAGTGGCCTGAGACGAGTTTCGCACGTCTTCCTTTGCCGGTAAGCAAAAGGGGACCAAAAGAGACCAAAACTGGAACTTGGGTCCAAAGGCGCCAGAAAGTGCCAGAATGGGAGAAGGGGGTGAGAAAGCCTTCCATGAGTCTAGGAGTGATATTCAAGGAGTTTCAGTGGCCTGAACGAGTTTCGCACGTCTTCCTTTGCCGGTAAGCAAAAGGGACCAAAAGAGACCAAAACTGGAACTTGGGTCCAAAGGCGCCAGAAGTGCCAGAAGGGAGAAGGGGGTGAGAAGCCTTCCTCTGAGTCTAGGAGTGATATTCAAGAGTTTCAGTGGCTGAGACGAGTTTCGCACGTCTTCCTTTGCCGGTAAGCAAAAGGGACCAAAAGAGACCAAAACTGGAACTTGGGTCCAAAGGGCCAGAAAGTGCCAGAAGGGGAGAAGGTGGTGAGAAAGCCTTCCATTGAGTCTAGGAGTGATATTCAAGGAGTTTCAGTGGCCTGAGACGAGTTTCGCACGTCTTCCTTTGCCGGTAAGCAAAAGGGGACCAAAAGAGACCAAAACTGGAACTTGGGTCCAAAGGGCCAGAAAGTGCAGAAGGGAGAAGGTGGTGAGAAGCCTTCCATTGAGTCTAGGAGTGATATTCAAGGAGTTTCAGTGGCCTGAGACGAGTTTCGCACGTCTTCCTTTGCCGGTAAGCAAAGGGGACCAAAAGAGACCAAAACTGGAACTTGGGTCCAAAGGCGCCAGAAAGTGCCAGAAGGGAGAAGGGGTGAGAAGCCTTCCATTGAGTCCTAGGAGTGATATTCAAGGAGTTTCAGTGGCCTGAGACGAGTTTCGCACGTCTTCCTTTGCCGGTAAGCAAAAGGGGACCAAAAGAGACCAAAACTGGAACTTGGGTCCAAAGGCGCCAGAAAGTGCCAGAAGGGAGAAGGGGGTGAGAAGCCTTCCATGAGTCTAGGAGTGATATTCAAGGAGTTTCAGTGGCCTGAGACGAGTTTCGCACGTCTTCCTTTGCCGGTAAGCAAAAGGGGACCAAAAGAGACCAAAACTGGAACTTGGGTCCAAAGGCGCCAGAAAGTGCCAGAAGGGAGAAGGTGGTGAGAAAGCCTTCCTATGAGTCCTAGGAGTGATATTCAAGGAGTTTCAGTGGCCTGAGACGAGTTTCGCACGTCTTCCTTTGCCGGTAAGCAAAAGGGGACCAAAAGAGACCAAAACTGGAACTTGGGTCCAAAGGCGCCAGAAAGTGCCAGAAGGGGAGAAGGTGGTGAGAATGCCTTCCATTGAGTCCTAGGAGTGATATTCAAGAAGTTTCAGTGGCCTGAGACGAGTTTCGCACGTCTTCCTTTGCCGGTAAGCAAAAGGGGACCAAAAGAGACCAAAACTGGAACTTGGGTCCAAAGGCGCCAGAAAGTGCCAGAAGGGAGAAGGTGGTGAGAATGCCTTCCATTGAGTCTAGGAGTGATATTCAAGGAGTTTCAGTGGCCTGAGACGAGTTTCGCACGTCTTCCTTTGCCGGTAAGCAAAAGGGGACCAAAAGAGACCAAAACTGGAACTTGGGTCCAAAGGCGCCAGAAAGTGCCAGAAGGGGAGAAGGTGGTGAGAATGCCTTCCATTGAGTCTAGGAGTGATATTCAAGGAGTTTCAGTGGCCTGAGACGAGTTTCGCACGTCTTCCTTTGCCGGTAAGCGAAAGGGGACCAAAAGAGACCAAAACTGGAACTTGGGTCCAAAGGCGCCAGAAAGTGCCAGAAGGGAGAAGGTGGTGAGAAAGCCTTCCTTGAGTCCTAGGAGTGATATTCAAGGAGTTTCAGTGGCCTGAGACGAGTTTCGCACGTCTTCCTTTGCCGGTAAGCAAAAGGGACCAAAAGAGACCAAAACTGGAACTTGGGTCCAAAGGCGCCAGAAAGTGCCAGAAGGGGAGAAGGTGGTGAGAAAGCCTTCCTTGAGTCTAGGAGTGATATTCAAGGAGTTTCAGTGGCCTGAGACGAGTTTCGCACGTCTTCCTTTGCCGGTAAGCAAAGGGACCAAAAGAGACCAAAACTGGAACTTGGGTCCAAAGGGCCAGAAAGTGCCAGAAGGGAGAAGGGGGTGAGAAAGCCTTCCATTGAGTCTAGGAGTGATATTCAAGGAGTTTCAGTGGCCTGAGACGAGTTTCGCACGTCTTCCTTTGCCGGTAAGCAAAAGGGGACCAAAAGAGACCAAAACTGGAACTTGGGTCCAAAGCGCCAGAAAGTGCCAGAAGGGAGAAGGTGGTGAGAAGCCTTCCATGAGTCTAGGAGTGATATTCAAGGAGTTTCAGTGGCCTGAGACGAGTTTCGCACGTCTTCCTTTGCCGGTAAGCAAAAGGGACCAAAAGAGACCAAAACTGGAACTTGGGTCCAAAGGCGCCAGAAAGTGCCAGAAGGGAGAAGGTGGTGAGAAAGCCTTCCATTGAGTCCTAGGAGTGATATTCAAGGAGTTTCAGTGGCCTGAGACGAGTTTCGCACGTCTTCCTTTGCCGGTAAGCAAAAGGGACCAAAAGAGACCAAAACTGGAACTTGGGTCCAAAGGCGCCAGAAAGTGCCAGAAGGGAGAAGGTGGTGAGAAGCCTTCCATTGAGTCCTAGGAGTGATATTCAAGGAGTTTCAGTGGCCTGAGACGAGTTTCGCACGTCTTCCTTTGCCGGTAAGCAAAAGGGACCAAAAGAGACCAAAACTGGAACTTGGGTCCAAAGGCGCCAGAAAGTGCCAGAAGGGAGAAGGGGTGAGAAGCCTTCCATTGAGTCCTAGGAGTGATATTCAAGGAGTTTCAGTGGCCTGAGACGAGTTTCGCACGTCTTCCTTTGCCGGTAAGCAAAGGGACCAAAAGAGACCAAAACTGGAACTTGGGTCCAAAGGCGCCAGAAAGTGCCAGAAGGGGAGAAGGTGGTGAGAAAGCCTTCCTTGAGTCTTAGGAGTGATATTCAAGAGTTTCAGTGGCCTGAGACGAGTTTCGCACGTCTTCCTTTGCCGGTAAGCAAAAGGGACCAAAAGAGACCAAAACTGGAACTTGGGTCCAAAGGCGCCAGAAAGTGCCAGAAGGGAGAAGGTGGTGAGAAAGCCTTCCATTGAGTCCTAGGAGTGATATTCAAGGAGTTTCAGTGGCCTGAGACGAGTTTCGCACGTCTTCCTTTGCCGGTAAGCAAAAGGGACCAAAAGAGACCAAAACTGGAACTTGGGTCCAAAGGCGCCAGAAAGTGCCAGAAGGGAGAAGGGGGTGAGAAGCCTTCCATTGAGTCCTAGGAGTGATATTCAAGGAGTTTCAGTGGCCTGAGACGAGTTTCGCACGTCTTCCTTTGCCGGTAAGCAAAAGGGGACCAAAAGAGACCAAAACTGGAACTTGGGTCCAAAGGCGCCAGAAAGTGCCAGAAGGGAGAAGGGGTGAGAAGCCTTCCATTGAGTCCTAGGAGTGATATTCAAGAGTTTCAGTGGCCTGAGACGAGTTTCGCACGTCTTCCTTTGCCGGTAAGCAAAGGGGACCAAAAGAGACCAAAACTGGAACTTGGGTCCAAAGCGCCAGAAAGTGCCAGAAGGGAGAAGGTGGTGAGAATGCCTTCCATTGAGTCCTAGGAGTGATATTCAAGGAGTTTCAGTGGCCTGAGACGAGTTTCGCACGTCTTCCTTTGCCGGTAAGCAAAAGGGACCAAAAGAGACCAAAACTGGAACTTGGGTCCAAAGGCGCCAGAAAGTGCCAGAAGGGAGAAGGGGTGAGAAGCCTTCCATTGAGTCTAGGAGTGATATTCAAGAGTTTCAGTGGCCTGAGACGAGTTTCGCACGTCTTCCTTTGCCGGTAAGCAAAAGGGACCAAAAGAGACCAAAACTGGAACTTGGGTCCAAAGGCGCCAGAAAGTGCCAGAAGGGAGAAGGTGGTGAGAAAGCCTTCCATTGAGTCCTAGGAGTGATATTCAAGGAGTTTCAGTGGCCTGAGACGAGTTTCGCACGTCTTCCTTTGCCGGTAAGCAAAAGGGGACCAAAAGAGACCAAAACTGGAACTTGGGTCCAAAGCGCCAGAAAGTGCCAGAAGGGAGAAGGTGGTGAGAAAGCCTTCCATTGAGTCCTAGGAGTGATATTCAAGGAGTTTCAGTGGCCTGAGACGAGTTTCGCACGTCTTCCTTTGCCGGTAAGCAAAAGGGGACCAAAAGAGACCAAAACTGGAACTTGGGTCCAAAGGCGCCAGAAAGTGCCAGAAGGGGAGAAGGTGGTGAGAAAGCCTTCCTTGAGTCCTAGGAGTGATATTCAAGGAGTTTCAGTGGCCTGAGACGAGTTTCGCACGTCTTCCTTTGCCGGTAAGCAAAAGAGGACCAAAAGAGACCAAAACTGGAACTTGGGTCCAAAGGCGCCAGAAAGTGCCAGAAGGGGAGAAGGTGGTGAGAAAGCCTTCCATTGAGTCCTAGGAGTGATATTCAAGGAGTTTCAGTGGCCTGAGACGAGTTTCGCACGTCTTCCTTTGCCGGTAAGCAAAAGGGGACCAAAAGAGACCAAAACTGGAACTTGGGTCCAAAGGCGCCAGAAAGTGCCAGAAGGGAGAAGGTGGTGAGAATGCCTTCCATTGAGTCCTAGGAGTGATATTCAAGGAGTTTCAGTGGCCTGAGACGAGTTTCGCACGTCTTCCTTTGCCGGTAAGCAAAAGGGACCAAAAGAGACCAAAACTGGAACTTGGGTCCAAAGGCGCCAGAAAGTGCCAGAAGGGGAGAAGGTGGTGAGAAAGCCTTCCTTGAGTCCTAGGAGTGATATTCAAGGAGTTTCAGTGGCCTGAGACGAGTTTCGCACGTCTTCCTTTGCCGGTAAGCAAAAGGGACCAAAAGAGACCAAAACTGGAACTTGGGTCCAAAGGCGCCAGAAAGTGCCAGAAGGGGAGAAGGGGTGAGAAGCCTTCCATTGAGTCCTAGGAGTGATATTCAAGGAGTTTCAGTGGCCTGAGACGAGTTTCGCACGTCTTCCTTTGCCGGTAAGCAAAAGGGGACCAAAAGAGACCAAAACTGGAACTTGGGTCCAAAGCGCCAGAAAGTGCCAGAAGGGGAGAAGGTGGTGAGAAAGCCTTCCTTGAGTCCTAGGAGTGATATTCAAGGAGTTTCAGTGGCCTGAGACGAGTTTCGCACGTCTTCCTTTGCCGGTAAGCAAAAGGGGACCAAAAGAGACCAAAACTGAACTTGGGTCCAAAGGCGCCAGAAAGTGCCAGAAGGGAGAAGGTGGTGAGAAGCCTTCCATTGAGTCCTAGGAGTGATATTCAAGGAGTTTCAGTGGCCTGAGACGAGTTTCGCACGTCTTCCTTTGCCGGTAAGCAAAAGGGACCAAAAGAGACCAAAACTGGAACTTGGGTCCAAAAGCGCCAGAAAGTGCCAGAAGGGAGAAGGTGGTGAGAAAGCCTTCCATTGAGTCCTAGGAGTGATATTCAAGGAGTTTCAGTGGCCTGAGACGAGTTTCGCACGTCTTCCTTTGCCGGTAAGCAAAGGGGACCAAAAGAGACCAAAACTGGAACTTGGGTCCAAAAGCGCCAGAAAGTGCCAGAAGGGAGAAGGTGGTGAGAAAGCCTTCCTTGAGTCCTAGGAGTGATATTCAAGGAGTTTCAGTGGCCTGAGACGAGTTTCGCACGTCTTCCTTTGCCGGTAAGCAAAAGGGGACCAAAAGAGACCAAAACTGGAACTTGGGTCCAAAGCGCCAGAAAGTGCCAGAAGGGGAGAAGGTGGTGAGAAAGCCTTCCATTGAGTCCTAGGAGTGATATTCAAGGAGTTTCAGTGGCCTGAGACGAGTTTCGCACGTCTTCCTTTGCCGGTAAGCAAAAGGGACCAAAAGAGACCAAAACTGGAACTTGGGTCCAAAGGCGCCAGAAAGTGCCAGAAGGGAGAAGGTGGTGAGAAAGCCTTCCTTGAGTCCTAGGAGTGATATTCAAGGAGTTTCAGTGGCCTGAGACGAGTTTCGCACGTCTTCCTTTGCCGGTAAGCAAAAGGGGACCAAAAGAGACCAAAACTGGAACTTGGGTCCAAAAGCGCCAGAAAGTGCCAGAAGGGAGAAGGTGGTGAGAAAGCCTTCCTTGAGTCTAGGAGTGATATTCAAGGAGTTTCAGTGGCCTGAGACGAGTTTCGCACGTCTTCCTTTGCCGGTAAGCAAAAGGGGACCAAAAGAGACCAAAACTGGAACTTGGGTCCAAAAGCGCCAGAAAGTGCCAGAAGGGAGAAGGTGGTGAGAAGCCTTCCATTGAGTCCTAGGAGTGATATTCAAGGAGTTTCAGTGGCCTGAGACGAGTTTCGCACGTCTTCCTTTGCCGGTAAGCAAAAGGGGACCAAAAGAGACCAAAACTGGAACTTGGGTCCAAAGGCGCCAGAAAGTGCCAGAAGGGAGAAGGGGTGAGAAAGCCTTCCATTGAGTCCTAGGAGTGATATTCAAGGAGTTTCAGTGGCCTGAGACGAGTTTCGCACGTCTTCCTTTGCCGGTAAGCAAAAGGGACCAAAAGAGACCAAAACTGGAACTTGGGTCCAAAGGCGCCAGAAAGTGCCAGAAGGGAGAAGGTGGTGAGAAAGCCTTCCATTGAGTCCTAGGAGTGATATTCAAGGAGTTTCAGTGGCCTGAGACGAGTTTCGCACGTCTTCCTTTGCCGGTAAGCAAAAGGGGACCAAAAGAGACCAAAACTGGAACTTGGGTCCAAAGGCGCCAGAAAGTGCCAGAAGGGAGAAGGTGGTGAGAAAGCCTTCCATTGAGTCCTAGGAGTGATATTCAAGGAGTTTCAGTGGCCTGAGACGAGTTTCGCACGTCTTCCTTTGCCGGTAAGCAAAAGGGGACCAAAAGAGACCAAAACTGGAACTTGGGTCCAAAGGCGCCAGAAAGTGCCAGAAGGGGAGAAGGTGGTGAGAAAGCCTTCCATTGAGTCCTAGGAGTGATATTCAAGGAGTTTCAGTGGCCTGAGACGAGTTTCGCACGTCTTCCTTTGCCGGTAAGCAAAAGGGGACCAAAAGAGACCAAAACTGGAACTTGGGTCCAAAGGCGCCAGAAAGTGCCAGAAGGGAGAAGGTGGTGAGAATGCCTTCCATTGAGTCCTAGGAGTGATATTCAAGGAGTTTCAGTGGCCTGAGACGAGTTTCGCACGTCTTCCTTTGCCGGTAAGCAAAAGGGGACCAAAAGAGACCAAAACTGGAACTTGGGTCCAAAGGCGCCAGAAAGTGCCAGAAGGGAGAAGGGGTGAGAAAGCCTTCCTTGAGTCTAGGAGTGATATTCAAGGAGTTTCAGTGGCCTGAGACGAGTTTCGCACGTCTTCCTTTGCCGGTAAGCAAAAGGGGACCAAAAGAGACCAAAACTGGAACTTGGGTCCAAAGGCGCCAGAAAGTGCCAGAAGGGAGAAGGTGGTGAGAAAGCCTTCCTCTGAGTCTTAGGAGTGATATTCAAGGAGTTTCAGTGGCCTGAGACGAGTTTCGCACGTCTTCCTTTGCCGGTAAGCAAAAGGGGACCAAAAGAGACCAAAACTGGAACTTGGGTCCAAAGGCGCCAGAAAGTGCCAGAAGGGAGAAGGTGGTGAGAAAGCCTTCCATTGAGTCTAGGAGTGATATTCAAGGAGTTTCAGTGGCCTGAGACGAGTTTCGCACGTCTTCCTTTGCCGGTAAGCAAAAGGGACCAAAAGAGACCAAAACTGGAACTTGGGTCCAAAGGCGCCAGAAAGTGCCAGAAGGGGAGAAGGTGGTGAGAAGCCTTCCATTGAGTCCTAGGAGTGATATTCAAGAGTTTCAGTGGCCTGAGACGAGTTTCGCACGTCTTCCTTTGCCGGTAAGCAAAAGGGGACCAAAAGAGACCAAAACTGGAACTTGGGTCCAAAGGGCCAGAAAGTGCCAGAAGGGAGAAGGGGTGAGAAAGCCTTCCATGAGTCCTAGGAGTGATATTCAAGGAGTTTCAGTGGCCTGAGACGAGTTTCGCACGTCTTCCTTTGCCGGTAAGCAAAAGGGGACCAAAAGAGACCAAAACTGGAACTTGGGTCCAAAGGCGCCAGAAAGTGCCAGAAGGGAGAAGGTGGTGAGAATGCCTTCCATTGAGTCCTAGGAGTGATATTCAAGGAGTTTCAGTGGCCTGAGACGAGTTTCGCACGTCTTCCTTTGCCGGTAAGCAAAAGGGGACCAAAAGAGACCAAAACTGGAACTTGGGTCCAAAGGCGCCAGAAAGTGCCAGAAGGGAGAAGGTGGTGAGAAAGCCTTCCATTGAGTCCTAGGAGTGATATTCAAGAGTTTCAGTGGCCTGAGACGAGTTTCGCACGTCTTCCTTTGCCGGTAAGCAAAAGGGGACCAAAAGAGACCAAAACTGGAACTTGGGTCCAAAGGCGCCAGAAAGTGCCAGAAGGGAGAAGGTGGTGAGAAAGCCTTCCATTGAGTCCTAGGAGTGATATTCAAGGAGTTTCAGTGGCCTGAGACGAGTTTCGCACGTCTTCCTTTGCCGGTAAGCAAAAGGGACCAAAAGAGACCAAAACTGGAACTTGGGTCCAAAGGCGCCAGAAAGTGCCAGAAGGGAGAAGGTGGTGAGAATGCCTTCCATTGAGTCCTAGGAGTGATATTCAAGAGTTTCAGTGGCCTGAGACGAGTTTCGCACGTCTTCCTTTGCCGGTAAGCAAAAGGGGACCAAAAGAGACCAAAACTGGAACTTGGGTCCAAAGCGCCAGAAAGTGCCAGAAGGGAGAAGGTGGTGAGAAGCCTTCCATTGAGTCCTAGGAGTGATATTCAAGGAGTTTCAGTGGCCTGAGACGAGTTTCGCACGTCTTCCTTTGCCGGTAAGCAAAAGGGGACCAAAAGAGACCAAAACTGGAACTTGGGTCCAAAGGCGCCAGAAAGTGCCAGAAGGGAGAAGGGGTGAGAAAGCCTTCCTTGAGTCCTAGGAGTGATATTCAAGGAGTTTCAGTGGCCTGAGACGAGTTTCGCACGTCTTCCTTTGCCGGTAAGCAAAAGGGACCAAAAGAGACCAAAACTGGAACTTGGGTCCAAAGGCGCCAGAAAGTGCCAGAAGGGAGAAGGTGGTGAGAATGCCTTCCATTGAGTCCTAGGAGTGATATTCAAGAGTTTCAGTGGCCTGAGACGAGTTTCGCACGTCTTCCTTTGCCGGTAAGCAAAAGGGGACCAAAAGAGACCAAAACTGGAACTTGGGTCCAAAGGCGCCAGAAAGTGCCAGAAGGGAGAAGGGGTGAGAAGCCTTCCATGAGTCCTAGGAGTGATATTCAAGGAGTTTCAGTGGCCTGAGACGAGTTTCGCACGTCTTCCTTTGCCGGTAAGCAAAAGGGGACCAAAAGAGACCAAAACTGGAACTTGGGTCCAAAGGCGCCAGAAAGTGCCAGAAGGGAGAAGGGGGTGAGAAAGCCTTCCTTGAGTCTAGGAGTGATATTCAAGGAGTTTCAGTGGCCTGAGACGAGTTTCGCACGTCTTCCTTTGCCGGTAAGCAAAAGGGGACCAAAAGAGACCAAAACTGGAACTTGGGTCCAAAGGCGCCAGAAAGTGCCAGAAGGGAGAAGGGGTGAGAAAGCCTTCCTTGAGTCTAGGAGTGATATTCAAGGAGTTTCAGTGGCCTGAGACGAGTTTCGCACGTCTTCCTTTGCCGGTAAGCAAAAGGGACCAAAAGAGACCAAAACTGGAACTTGGGTCCAAAGCGCCAGAAAGTGCCAGAAGGGAGAAGGTGGTGAGAATGCCTTCCATTGAGTCCTAGGAGTGATATTCAAGAGTTTCAGTGGCCTGAGACGAGTTTCGCACGTCTTCCTTTGCCGGTAAGCGAAAGGGGACCAAAAGAGACCAAAACTGGAACTTGGGTCCAAAGGCGCCAGAAAGTGCCAGAAGGGAGAAGGGGTGAGAAAGCCTTCCTTGAGTCTAGGAGTGATATTCAAGGAGTTTCAGTGGCCTGAGACGAGTTTCGCACGTCTTCCTTTGCCGGTAAGCAAAAGGGGACCAAAAGAGACCAAAACTGGAACTTGGGTCCAAAGGCGCCAGAAAGTGCCAGAAGGGAGAAGGTGGTGAGAAGCCTTCCATTGAGTCCTAGGAGTGATATTCAAGGAGTTTCAGTGGCCTGAGACGAGTTTCGCACGTCTTCCTTTGCCGGTAAGCAAAAGGGGACCAAAAGAGACCAAAACTGAACTTGGGTCCAAAGGCGCCAGAAAGTGCCAGAAGGGAGAAGGGGTGAGAAAGCCTTCCATTGAGTCTAGGAGTGATATTCAAGGAGTTTCAGTGGCCTGAGACGAGTTTCGCACGTCTTCCTTTGCCGGTAAGCAAAAGGGGACCAAAAGAGACCAAAACTGGAACTTGGGTCCAAAGGCGCCAGAAAGTGCCAGAAGGGAGAAGGGGTGAGAAAGCCTTCCATGAGTCCTAGGAGTGATATTCAAGGAGTTTCAGTGGCCTGAGACGAGTTTCGCACGTCTTCCTTTGCCGGTAAGCAAAAGGGGACCAAAAGAGACCAAAACTGGAACTTGGGTCCAAAGCGCCAGAAAGTGCCAGAAGGGAGAAGGTGGTGAGAAAGCCTTCCATTGAGTCCTAGGAGTGATATTCAAGGAGTTTCAGTGGCCTGAGACGAGTTTCGCACGTCTTCCTTTGCCGGTAAGCGAAAGGGGACCAAAAGAGACCAAAACTGGAACTTGGGTCCAAAGGCGCCAGAAAGTGCCAGAATGGGAGAAGGGGGTGAGAAAGCCTTCCTCTGAGTCTTAGGAGTGATATTCAAGGAGTTTCAGTGGCCTGAGACGAGTTTCGCACGTCTTCCTTTGCCGGTAAGCAAAAGGGACCAAAAGAGACCAAAACTGGAACTTGGGTCCAAAGCGCCAGAAAGTGCCAGAAGGGGAGAAGGTGGTGAGAATGCCTTCCATTGAGTCCTAGGAGTGATATTCAAGAAGTTTCAGTGGCCTGAGACGAGTTTCGCACGTCTTCCTTTGCCGGTAAGCGAAAGGGGACCAAAAGAGACCAAAACTGGAACTTGGGTCCAAAGGTGCCAGAAAGTGCCAGAACGGGAGAAGGGGGTGAGGAAGCCTTCCATAGAGTCCTAGGAGTGATATTCAAGGAGTTTCAGTGGCCTGAGACGAGTTTCGCACGTCTTCCTTTGCCGGTAAGCAAAAGGGGACCAAAAGAGACCAAAACTGGAACTTGGGTCCAAAGCGCCAGAAAGTGCCAGAAGGGAGAAGGTGGTGAGAATGCCTTCCATTGAGTCCTAGGAGTGATATTCAAGAAGTTTCAGTGGCCTGAGACGAGTTTCGCACGTCTTCCTTTGCCGGTAAGCGAAAGGGGACCAAAAGAGACCAAAACTGGAACTTGGGTCCAAAAGCGCCAGAAAGTGCCAGAAGGGGAGAAGGTGGTGAGAAAGCCTTCCATGAGTCTAGGAGTGATATTCAAGGAGTTTCAGTGGCCTGAGACGAGTTTCGCACGTCTTCCTTTGCCGGTAAGCAAAAGAGGACCAAAAGAGACCAAAACTGGAACTTGGGTCCAAAGGCGCCAGAAAGTGCCAGAAGGGAGAAGGTGGTGAGAATGCCTTCCATTGAGTCCTAGGAGTGATATTCAAGAGTTTCAGTGGCCTGAGACGAGTTTCGCACGTCTTCCTTTGCCGGTAAGCGAAAGGGGACCAAAAGAGACCAAAACTGGAACTTGGGTCCAAAAGCGCCAGAAAGTGCCAGAAGGGAGAAGGTGGTGAGAATGCCTTCCATTGAGTCCTAGGAGTGATATTCAAGAAGTTTCAGTGGCCTGAGACGAGTTTCGCACGTCTTCCTTTGCCGGTAAGCGAAAGGGGACCAAAAGAGACCAAAACTAGAACTTGGGTCCAAAGGCGCCAGAAAGTGCCAGAATGGGAGAAGGGGGTGAGAAAGCCTTCCTCTGAGTCTTAGGAGTGATATTCAAGGAGTTTCAGTGGCCTGAGACGAGTTTCGCACGTCTTCCTTTGCCGGTAAGCGAAAGGGACCAAAAGAGACCAAAACTGGAACTTGGGTCCAAAAGCGCCAGAAAGTGCCAGAAGGGGAGAAGGTGGTGAGAATGCCTTCCATTGAGTCCTAGGAGTGATATTCAAGAAGTTTCAGTGGCCTGAGACGAGTTTCGCACGTCTTCCTTTGCCGGTAAGCGAAAGGGGACCAAAAGAGACCAAAACTGGAACTTGGGTCCAAAGGTGCCAGAAAGTGCCAGAACGGGAGAAGGGGGTGAGGAAGCCTTCCATAGAGTCCTAGGAGTGATATTCAAGGAGTTTCAGTGGCCTGAGACGAGTTTCGCACGTCTTCCTTTGCCGGTAAGCAAAAGGGGACCAAAAGAGACCAAAACTGGAACTTGGGTCCAAAGGCGCCAGAAAGTGCCAGAAGGGAGAAGGGGGTGAGAAAGCCTTCCTCTGAGTCTTAGGAGTGATATTCAAGGAGTTTCAGTGGCCTGAGACGAGTTTCGCACGTCTTCCTTTGCCGGTAAGCGAAAGGGGACCAAAAGAGACCAAAACTAGAACTTGGGTCCAAAGGCGCCAGAAAGTGCCAGAAGGGAGAAGGGGGTGAGAAAGCCTTCCTCTGAGTCTTAGGAGTGATATTCAAGGAGTTTCAGTGGCCTGAGACGAGTTTCGCACGTCTTCCTTTGCCGGTAAGCAAAAGGGGACCAAAAGAGACCAAAACTGAACTTGGGTCCAAAGGCGCCAGAAAGTGCCAGAATGGGAGAAGGGGGTGAGAAAGCCTTCCTCTGAGTCTTAGGAGTGATATTCAAGCAGTTTCAGTGGCCTGAGACGAGTTTCGCACGTCTTCCTTTGCCGGTAAGCAAAAGGGACCAAAAGAGACCAAAACTGGAACTTGGGTCCAAAAGCGCCAGAAAGTGCCAAAGGGGAGAAGGTGGTGAGAATGCCTTCCATTGAGTCCTAGGAATGATATTCAAGAAGTTTCAGTGGCCTGAGACGAGTTTCGCACGTCTTCCTTTGCCGGTAAGCGAAAGGGTACCAAAAGAGACCAAAACTAGAGTCCTAGGAGGGATATTCAAGGAGTTTCAGTGGCCTGAGACGAGTTTCGCACGTCTTCCTTTGCCGGTAAGCAAAAGGGACCAAAAGAGACCAAAACTGGAACTTGGGTCCAAAGCGCCAGAAAGTGCCAGAAGGGAGAAGGTGGTGAGAATGCCTTCCATTGAGTCCTAGGAGTGATATTCAAGAAGTTTCAGTGGCCTGAGACGAGTTTCGCACGTCTTCCTTTGCCGGTAAGCGAAAGGGGACCAAAAGAGACCAAAACTAGAACTTGGGTCCAAAGGCGCCAGAAAGTGCCAGAAGGGAGAAGGGGGTGAGAAAGCCTTCCATCTGAGTCTTAGGAGTGATATTCAAGGAGTTTCAGTGGCCTGAGACGAGTTTCGCACGTCTTCCTTTGCCGGTAAGCAAAAGGGGACCAAAAGAGACCAAAACTGAACTTGGGTCCAAAGGCGCCAGAAAGTGCCAGAAGGGAGAAGGGGGTGAGGAAGCCTTCCATAGAGTCCTAGGAATGATATTCAAGGAGTTTCAGTGGCCTGAGACGAGTTTCGCACGTCTTCCTTTGCCGGTAAGCAAAAGGGACCAAAAGAGACCAAAACTGGAACTTGGGTCCAAAAGCGCCAGAAAGTGCCAGAAGGGAGAAGGTGGTGAGAATGCCTTCCATTGAGTCCTAGGAGTGATATTCAAGAGTTTCAGTGGCCTGAGACGAGTTTCGCACGTCTTCCTTTGCCGGTAAGCAAAGGGGACCAAAAGAGACCAAAACTGGAACTTGGGTCCAAAGGCGCCAGAAAGTGCCAGAAGGGAGAAGGGGTGAGAAAGCCTTCCATAGAGTCCTAGGAGTGATATTCAAGGAGTTTCAGTGGCCTGAGACGAGTTTCGCACGTCTTCCTTTGCCGGTAAGCAAAAGGGACCAAAAGAGACCAAAACTGGAACTTGGGTCCAAAGGCGCCAGAAAGTGCCAGAAGGGGAGAAGGTGGTGAGAATGCCTTCCATTGAGTCCTAGGAGTGATATTCAAGAAGTTTCAGTGGCCTGAGACGAGTTTCGCACGTCTTCCTTTGCCGGTAAGCGAAAGGGGACCAAAAGAGACCAAAACTGGAACTTGGGTCAAAGGTGCCAGAAAGTGCCAGAAGGGAGAAGGGGTGAGGAAGCCTTCCATAGAGTCCTAGGAGTGATATTCAAGGAGTTTCAGTGGCCTGAGACGAGTTTCGCACGTCTTCCTTTGCCGGTAAGCAAAAGGGACCAAAAGAGACCAAAACTGGAACTTGGGTCCAAAGGCGCCAGAAAGTGCCAGAAGGGGAGAAGGTGGTGAGAATGCCTTCCATTGAGTCCTAGGAGTGATATTCAAGAAGTTTCAGTGGCCTGAGACGAGTTTCGCACGTCTTCCTTTGCCGGTAAGCGAAAGGGGACCAAAAGAGACCAAAACTGGAACTTGGGTCCAAAGGCGCCAGAAAGTGCCAGAAGGGAGAAGGGGTGAGAATGCCTTCCATTGAGTCCTAGGAGTGATATTCAAGGAGTTTCAGTGGCTGAGACGAGTTTCGCACGTCTTCCTTTGCCGGTAAGCGAAAGGGGACCAAAAGAGACCAAAACTAGAACTTGGGTCCAAAGGCGCCAGAAAGTGCCAGAATGGGAGAAGGGGGTGAGAAAGCCTTCCTCTGAGTCTTAGGAGTGATATTCAAGGAGTTTCAGTGGCCTGAGACGAGTTTCGCACGTCTTCCTTTGCCGGTAAGCGAAAGGGGACCAAAAGAGACCAAAACTGGAACTTGGGTCCAAAAGCGCCAGAAAGTGCCAGAAGGAGAAGGTGGTGAGAATGCCTTCCATTGAGTCCTAGGAGTGATATTCAAGAAGTTTCAGTGGCCTGAGACGAGTTTCGCACGTCTTCCTTTGCCGGTAAGCGAAAGGGGACCAAAAGAGACCAAAACTGGAACTTGGGTCCAAAAGCGCCAGAAAGTGCCAGAATGGGAGAAGGGGTGAGAAAGCCTTCCTCTGAGTCTTAGGAGTGATATTCAAGGAGTTTCAGTGGCCTGAGACGAGTTTCGCACGTCTTCCTTTGCCGGTAAGCGAAAGGGGACCAAAAGAGACCAAAACTGGAACTTGGGTCCAAAGGGCCAGAAAGTGCCAGAAGGGAGAAGGGGTGAGAAGCCTTCCATAGAGTCCTAGGAATGATATTCAAGAGTTTCAGTGGCCTGAGACGAGTTTCGCACGTCTTCCTTTGCCGGTAAGCAAAAGGGGACCAAAAGAGACCAAAACTGGAACTTGGGTCCAAAAGCGCCAGAAAGTGCCAGAAGGGAAGAAGGTGGTGAGAATGCCTTCCATTGAGTCCTAGGAGTGATATTCAAGAAGTTTCAGTGGCCTGAGACGAGTTTCGCACGTCTTCCTTTGCCGGTAAGCGAAAGGGGACCAAAAGAGACCAAAACTGGAACTTGGGTCCAAAAGCGCCAGAAAGTGCCAGAAGGGAAGAAGGTGGTGAGAATGCCTTCCATTGAGTCCTAGGAGTGATATTCAAGAGTTTCAGTGGCCTGAGACGAGTTTCGCACGTCTTCCTTTGCCGGTAAGCGAAAGGGGACCAAAAGAGACCAAAACTGGAACTTGGGTCAAAAGCGCCAGAAAGTGCCAGAATGGGAGAAGGGGGTGAGAAAGCCTTCCTCTGAGTCTTAGGAGTGATATTCAAGCAGTTTCAGTGGCCTGAAACGAGTTTCACACGTCTTCCTTTGCCGGTAAGCAAAAGGGGACCAAAAGAGACCAAAACTGGAACTTGGGTCCAAAGGTGCCAGAAAGTGCCAGAACGGGAGAAGGGGTGAGGAAGCCTTCCATAGAGTCCTAGGAATGATATTCAAGGAGTTTCAGTGGCCTGAGACGAGTTTCGCACGTCTTCCTTTGCCGGTAAGCAAAAGGGGACCAAAAGAGACCAAAACTGGAACTTGGGTCCAAAGGTGCCAGAAAGTGCCAGAACGGGAGAAGGGGGTGAGGAAGCCTTCCATAGAGTCCTAGGAGTGATATTCAAGGAGTTTCAGTGGCCTGAGACGAGTTTCGCACGTCTTCCTTTGCCGGTAAGCAAAAGGGGACCAAAAGAGACCAAAACTGGAACTTGGGTCCAAAAGCGCCAGAAAGTGCCAGAAGGGAAGAAGGTGGTGAGAATGCCTTCCATTGAGTCCTAGGAGTGATATTCAAGAGTTTCAGTGGCCTGAGACGAGTTTCGCACGTCTTCCTTTGCCGGTAAGCAAAGGGGACCAAAAGAGACCAAAACTGGAACTTGGGTCCAAAGGTGCCAGAAAGTGCCAGAACGGGAGAAGGGGTGAGGAAGCCTTCCATAGAGTCCTAGGAATGATATTCAAGGAGTTTCAGTGGCCTGAGACGAGTTTCGCACGTCTTCCTTTGCCGGTAAGCAAAAGGGGACCAAAAGAGACAAAAACTGGAACTTGGGTCTAAAGGTGCCAGAAAGTGCCAGAACGGGAGAAGGGGGTGAGGAAGCCTTCCATAGAGTCCTACGAATGATATTCAAGGAGTTTTAGTGGCCTGAGACGAGTTTCGCACGTCTTCCTTTGCCGGTAAGCAAAAGGGGAGCAAAAGAGACAAAAACTGGAACTTTGGTCCAAAAGCGCCAGAAAGTGCCAGAAGGGAAGAAGGTGGTCAGAATGCCTTCGATTGAGTCCTAGGAGTGATATTCAAGAAGTTTCAGTGGCCTGAGACGAGTTTCGAATATCTTCCTTTGCCGGTAAGCAAAAGGGAACCAAAAGAGACAAAAACTGGAACTTGGGGTACAAAAGCACCAGAAAGTGCCAGAAGAGAAGAAGGTGGTGAGAATGCCTTCCATTTAGTCCTAGGAGTGATATTCAAGAAGTTTCAGTGGCCTTAGACGAGTTTCGCACGTCTTCTTTTGCCGCTAAGCGAAAGGGGACCAAAAGAGACCAAAACTGGAACTTAGGTCCAAAAGAGCCAGAAGGTGCCAGAATGGGAGAAGGGGGTGAGAAAGCCTTCCTCTAGGTCTTAGGAGTGATATTCAAGCAGTTTCAGTGGCCTGAGATGAGTTTCGCACGTCTTCCTTTGCCGGTAAGCGAAAGGGGACCAAAAGAGACCAAAACTGGAACTTGGGTCCAAAGGTGCCAGAAAGTGCCAGAACGGGAGAAGGGGGTGAGGAAGCCTTCCATAGAGTCCTAGGAATGATATTCAAAGAGTTTCAGTGGCCTGAGACGAGTTTCGAACGTCTTCCTTTGCCGGTAAGCAAAAGGGGACCAAAAGAGACCAAAACTGGAACTTGGGTCCAAAAGCGCCAGAAAGTGCCAGAAGAGAAGAAGGTGGTGAGAATGCCTTCCATTGAGTCCTAGGAGTGATATTCAAGGAGTTTCAGTGGCCTGAGACGAGTTTCGCACGTCTTCCTTTGCCGGTAAGCAAAAGGGGACCAAAAGAGACCAAAACTGGAACTTGGGTCCAAAAGCGCCAGAAAGTGCCAGAAGGGAAGAAGGTGGTAACAATGCCTTCGATTGAGTCCTAGGAGTGATATTCAAGAAGTTTCAGTGGCCTGAGACGAGTTTCGCACGTGTTCCTTTGCCGGTAAGCAAAAGGGACCAAAAGAGACCAAAACTGGAACTTGGGTCCAAAGGTGCCAGAAAGTGCCAGAACGGGAGAAGGGGTGAGAAAGCCTTCCTTGAGTCCTAGGAGTGATATCAAGAGTTTCAGTGGCCTGAGACGAGTTTCGCACGTCTTCTTTGCCGGTAAGCAAAAGGCCAGAAAGTGCCAGAAGGGAAAGAAGGTGGTGAGAAGCTTCCATTGAGTCCTAGGAGTGATATTCAAGAAGTTTCAGTGGCCTGAGACGAGTTTCGCACGTCTTCCTTTGCCGGTAAGCGAAAGGGGACCAAAAGAGGCCAAAACTGGAACTTGGGTCCAAAAGCGCCAGAAAGTGCCAGAAGGGGAGAAGGTGGTGAGAATGCCTTCCATTGAGTCCTAGGAGTGATATTCAAGAAGTTTCAGTGGCCTGAGACGAGTTTCGCACGTCTTCCTTTGCTGGTAAGCGAAAGGGGACCAAAAGAGACCAAAACTGGAACTTGGGTCCAAAGGTGCCAGAAAGTGCCAGAAGGGGAGAAGGTGGTGAGAAAGCCTTCCATAGAGTCCTAGGAGTGATATTCAAGGAGTTTCAGTGGCCTGAGTCGAGTTTCGCACGTCTTCCTATGCCGGTAAGCAAAAGAGGACCAAAAGAGACCAAAACTGGAACTTGGGTCCAAAGCGCCAGAAAGTGCCAGAATGGGAGAAGGGGGTGAGAAAGCCTTCCATAGAGTCCTAGGAGTGATATTCAAGGAGTTTCAGTGGCCTGAGTCGAGTTTCGCACGTCTTCCTTTGCCGGTAAGCGAAAGGGGACCAAAAGAGACCAAAACTGGAACTTGGGTCCAAAGGCGCCAGAAAGTGCCAGACGGTAAGGGGGGGTGAGGCCTTCATGAGTCCTAAGGAGTTGATAGTCAAGGTTAAGTTTTCACCGTGGCGCGAGACGAATGTTTGGCACGGTCTTCACTGTTGTGTGCGTGTAGCGAAGGGGACCGATATAAGGGATCGCCACGTAGATGAACTGTTGTGGAGTCCATAAGAGCGCTCAGAAGAGTGGTGGCAGATAGTGGGAAGAGAGGGGTGGAGAAAGCTTTCCTAGAGTCCTAAGGAAGTGATATTCAAGAGTTCTCAGTGGCCTGAACGAGTTTCCACGGTCTCTTTGCCGTAAAGCAAAGGGGCCAAAAGAGACCAAAACTGGGACTGGGATCCAAAGCGCCAGAAAAGTGCCAGAAGGGGAGAAGGTGGTGAGAATGCATTCCAGTTGGATCCTGGACGTGATTTCAGAAGTTTCAGTGGCCTGAGACGAGTTTCGGTCACGTCTTCCTTTTGCCGGTAGACGAAAGGGACCAAAAGAGACCAAAACTACTGGAACTTGGGTAACCAGAAGTGCAGAGGTGAGTAAGGGTGAGAGAACATTCCATAGAGTCCTATGGAATGATATTCAAGGAGTTTAAGTCGCTGAGACGAAGTTCGCAGTCTTCCTTTGCCCGCTACAAAGAGGACCCAAGAGACAAAACTGGGAAGCTTGGGTTCAAAAGCGCCAAAAGTGCAAAGGGAAGAAAGGTGGTG